>NC_137869.1:43933397-44075897 GCF_963924005.1 Protomyctophum bolini
GGTACTGGGTAGGTGAGCCTGAGAGATGAGATTCACACAATTAGTATTGACATCACATCCAGTTCAAGTCGGACTCAGAGCTGGTATACTAAGAATAGGAGGGGGAATCTGCATGGTTCAGTCTTACCGGATTGCCGCACGCCAGCCTGTCTCTCGGGAGAGTCTCTGAGGCCGCAGTCACACCTTTGAGACAGCCGTCTTATGGTTGTCTGATGAAAACCATCAGACAAGACAGCTCCCAATGCATTTCTAATGGGAGTCACGTGGTTTCATCAGACAAACGTGTTTCATGGGGGGGGGGGGGCAAGACACGAGGCATAAAACAGTTTGTAGGCGACATGCTGGAGAACAAGGCGGCACCAGACACAAGACAAAAAGGGTTGGGTTTACCCGCCAACCAATAGGAGAGAAGGTCCGTTTGTTACGCTGCACTGGGCGGTCTTTTCACACTCTGAGTCTGTTGTTTTTTTTCTGCATAGTGCAGACACGGAAGAGGAAAGCCTATGCACTTTCGTATTAATTTAAGTAAAGTAGTTTGGTCTGTTCCAGTAAGCAATTCAACAGGAAAATATAATCCCTGCCCGTCGTGGCCGAACAGAAAATTAAAACAAACGTTATAATTCAAGGTGCATGCATTTTCACTCCTAATGCTTACCGGTATATGATTCTGCCCTGTGTTATGATCTGAGTGCCTATGCTGTAGCCTACTTGTACGACTGTACGTGAATATACAAATGTACTAGATATTTATCGTGTACACACGCACACCCAGCATTGACAGAATGGACCGGAGCTACTTATAAACTGAAAAAGTCGCTTGTTTAACGTGCCACGGCTGTGACAGCTATAGCAGCTGCAGCTGTCAAACTAGCAACAGGCTAGCTGTAAAACTAGCAACAGGCCAGGGCTGACAGTCCGAATGTCGGCAATCCAGTTAAAAAGCACATCAGTAAAACTGTGTATCCGAACCTTAAAATCCATATGCTGTCTGCAGTGGTTAAAAAACAGGGCTTAAAAAGAGCTTAAAAAGACGGAGCTTCGTCATTGAGCTGCTGCTGTGTTTCAGGGTTGAGCTGCTTAACGTTGCATCGTTCATCGCTGAAACTACGCGACTATATTAAAATTTCAAATACTGTCTCAGCAGAATGATCATATGATTCATATGATTCATATGATTCAAAATCATATGATTTGGTTGTTAAAATAAAATAAAACTGTTAATATGAATGAACATGTTTTCAGTTCGCATGGGCAGTGCGCATTGGACTGGAGATTATGAAAGAGTCGTAGCCATGACTTATATTTCTGAAAATGCTACTGCTCGCAAACAATCATTTTGGGCATGAAATGTTATGATTCCCCCCCTTTTTTTTCTCTCATTTTTTTTAATAACATTAACATCGAGGTGTCCACTGGGCACTGGCAATGCCAAAGCACTCCTGAAGTAACGCTGAACGGTCTGACTGCAGATAGGAGAGAGCCGTGCGCCCAGGCGCCCCATGGCGAACAGCCTGAAATGTAGCAATAAAGTCGTGTGTTGTGGTAAAATGGATGCGCTTTATTAAAAATAATGGAGTCGTTGCTAAGCTCTCTCTGGCACGTCTCCCTTTCCCTCTTTCTCCTCGCCACCAACATCGCCAGGACAAGAGCCCTCTTTCTTCTCCAAAAAACCATTTTTTCACCACACACAACCAACAAGCTACTGTCTCCGGCAGCTAACAGCAGCAACAACAACGCAACACGTGGATCTGTTTCCGCATGTCCTCGCACCGCCCACGCAGGCACGCACCGCCCAGATTACGCAAAGCATTGTGGTACATTGATGCGGCAAACGACAAGACAGCTGAAACCATAAAACATTGATAAGACGGCTGTCTCAAAGGTGTGACTGCGGCCTGAGAGTGTGCGCCGGAGAGGACAGAGTCTTTTAAGCTGCCTGGGTGTGGTCGCGCAGCCGGTGTCCCATCAAGGCAGACGAGGAGCCGGGCTGGGATGTACCTCCCTTCCAGGACCCGCCCTCGTTGCCGTTGGCAACGCTTCACTCTGCCTGTCTCTCTCCCTCTCTCCCCGAGGTGGCTATGCCGTGGCGCGCGGTCCCGGACCGAGACGCCACAATATATACATTTCGGCCATTTAAAAATAGCAGTTCTACAAGCTCAAATTCAAGGCTTCAACATGGGGCGTGGAATTGATAGAACATTTGTTATGTCTTGGGTGAACAACGTGGTATAGGTCTACTGTATTTCTTGGCTAAAATGTATAGATTGTTTAGACCAGTTAGTTCCCAAACTTTTTCATGTCAAGGACCCCCAAATTGACCCTCATTAGCCCGCGGACCCCCCATTTAAAAATAGATACCACGGCTCTAGCAGTGATTCACAAGCATTTTCATTTCAAGGACCCCCATTTTTATCTCTGTGACCCCAATTTGTATTGAAAAATCAATGTATTTAATTGTGTACAAATGGAACCAAATGGACCCGCCATATAGGGTCCATTTGTACTCTCTGAGTTACAGACCCATAAGGGTCCATTTGGTTCCTAACTATCATTTAGCTGGCCTGGGGACCCCCTGGAACTCCCTCAAGGGCCCCTACTTTGGGAACCACATGGTTTAGACATGCTGTCAAAGACTCACACCGGTCTCTGTTTCTCCTCCCAGGATGTCAACACTCCTGCCAGGCGTGCTGCTGACAGAAGTTAATTGCCTCGGGCAGGAGGGCTGACAATGAGGAGCCACTCAGTGCAACACTTTTTTCAGTCACAGTGAGTTTACAGTTTTACTTAGTCATGCACTGACTGACGAGCGGTCTTTCACTCCTTTGTAGAGGCCTACGTGTGCTGCTGATCACTTTGGACGACTTACATTGGCATGGGAATACCCGGTACTTTCCAGTTGTTATGTCATTAGAGTAGATACAGTAGCCTATAAGACAAAAATGCCAGTACAAATGCTCTGGCGTGATATCTTTCCACACAATCATGGCAAAAAAGTGTTAACAAAAGTGTAACTAATAAAGTACAAATTCCTGTTTGTGTTTGATTCTAGAAGGGTTATCTATTTATGTATACTGATCATATAAACAATTTAGGTATGGTTTGCACACTCAATTCATAATTGACGTTCCAATTTTGGAGCTCTGGCTCATGGACCAACCCTGGTGGAAAAGGGGACTGTGAGTCCAAGGACGACAATTGATCAAGATAATCAATAATAAAGAAGGTTTTATTTGTCTCTCACTCATACAGGTACAAGCAGCAACATGTTGGGTTTTGAAGAGATGAAAAGGTTTAAAACATAGGCTACAGGCAAGACCACTCTAAAAATAACTTTAGCAGCTAATAACATTGAGAGGCAGCAGTAAGGAATGTGCAATAAGCAGTCTTTTGTGTTTATCCTTGACATTCTTCTTCCGGAGTTTCCTTATAACCAAACATCAAATAAATCTAGTCAACTTTACTAAAATAGAGGTAGAGTGTTTCAACTGTAGGCTAAAGCTTTTGTTGGTTACGGGGATGAGACATAGCTTAAGATTGCTTAGAAGACGGTACACCTATAAACATGCTGCTAAACAGGGGTGCATATGTTTGGTCCGACAGACATTAATTAGTCTGACAAATATGACCAGTGTTCATATTGTGGGGTTCACATTTCAGTGCAATAATCTATAAACAATGTCGAATTAATAGCACCTAATCTTGTATTTTATTATGTATTATTGACTAACTAGTCTTTCCTCTACAAAACTGTTTAAAATGTTGTTTTCTTGCTGTTCTTCAAACAGCGGGAGAAAACGTTCCTTAATGTAAAAAAGAAACACAAACTTTGAACAAGAAAAAACTGAATTTAGCGGAGGACAGTATAGCACATTTAGAAACCAAGAGAAGCAACATGCAGCCAAACAGAAATGTACACTTTTAGTTTGATTTAAACATCAACACAGTAAATAATAATAATAATAATAATGTATGAAGCAGGAAAAGAAGGCAGTTTAAAAGTAAAGACAACTTATCCACACGCATCGCTCCCACATTACAAAGAGGTGTTTCTATGGTCATGTGACATAACCTCTTAAACCCTATAGGTTGACCGGTCGGAGTCCCTCAGGGCTCTATAGTAGTACCTCCACTCTACATTAAATATCAAGCTCACAATGTGTCGCAGTAGATCTGCAGTTTTCTCCACAATACAGATGTTTTTTAAGTGGTTTAAGTGCCATGGTGTGGTTAGAATATTCAAATAGTATGTCTTTTTATGTCTATTTTTGGTTTGAGTCAAAAGCCCCAATCAAAACACACCATTTTTGTGACATGATAGCCTATTAAGTCACAATAGGCTTATTAGCCAGGGATCCTTTTAAGTTAAAGTTTTGAAATCATAGTAGCCTACCTGATGAACATGTTTTAGAGGGAAAAGAACACACACACACACACACACACACACACACACACACACACACACACACACACACTTTAAGAACCGCTGGGATACAGGAGGCATAACATCAAAATGCTCCTACTTGATGTGATATAGTTTAGAAACAAAAGGAGAGGAGACTGGAGCAACACGGACATTTAGAGCCTTTTATTAAGGTGCTGAGTATACAAAACGACTAACGTTTCGACCTTGCGGTCTTCATCAGAGTCATGGGTGGTAGCATTTGGGCATGTCTTATATACAGGATGGGCTATCAATGAGCCAATGACAGGAAACCATATGACATGTAATAGCCCGTTACTACCAGCAGTCTAGGTAATGTAAGAGGGTGGCTATGGAAATAACGCTGCTGAACAGTAAAATAAATAAAGTAAAACAGTGATTTAACCATAAAAAAGCCATCGAAATTAAAAAACAGTATTTAGGAACAACAGTGCACATACATATTTAAGGGCCTTGTGGCCAAATAAATAGAAAAAATAAAGCAGAGGTACAGAAGACAATAAAGCAGAGGTACAGAAGACAATAAAACACTCTCAGGGCAAAAAACAGAAGATTTCAGGGACCGTCTAAAAAGGGGGAAATTTAAAATTTACCTGTGAAGCACCGGATCAGCCGTTTTAGGCTTGAGGCGCGTTGGTAGACTCCCTTTGTATAGTTTAGAAACACTTTCATTAAAAAAAGAAACACACACAAACATTTTATGAGATGCTTGTTTTCACAGCGCTGTAGGAGCCCAGGTCTTCTGCAGTGCCATCATGGTGGGTTTCAGCGACCGCAGGGAAACTCTGCCGGCCTTTCCGCTTGGACAGCCAGAGACGGTAGACGAGATACGAGAGGACGGCGGCTCCAACGGCACCAGCAACCCCCAATACAAACTTCCATGGTTCTGGACACCAGCCTCCGAGGCAGGTCAGAGGAGGACCTGAGTGCAAAATAGAAGAGATGACATCAATAGTCACTTGACTTTGTGAGCTGATATGAAGGTACAATCCGCACTTTCTGGGTCTGTCTGTCTGTCTGTCTGTCTGCAATTCGAAACTGGCCCCCCGTAAAATATCTGAAACCCCCCCCCCCCCCCTTTTCCCCTCACTATATAGGTTTATTTTCCCTTTTTACCTCCTTTATGATGATTTCCTGTTCTGTTCTTTGTCTATATAGAAGTGTCTATTTGTACGTCTCTAAATGTTTTGATGCATTGTAAACAAGTGTAATGCTTAATTGGGTCGTCTGTCTGTCTGTCTGTCTGTCTGTCTGTCTGTCTGTCTGTCTGTCGGTGTGCTCCACCGGTCAATAAGGGACCACTGTTCTTGATGACGTAACTATTAGTATGTTTCAAGGTTGGTATAAGGTCAATAAGGGCTATGTTGGTGTCCTCCACCAATAAGGGGCCACCATTCTTGGTGACGTGACTAATGCATAGTTATCTTTCCTTTTTTAATACTAGATCTTAGATTAACAGTTTATTCACCACGGTATATATCATAATCTATCAGGTTCTTTTAACCGGTGATGCCAGTGGTGAACGCATCTCATGGCGCGCTCTGCTTGCACACAAGCAGGCCATACATGGCCTACCTGCACGTGCAAAGGTGCAAGTTGACACCTCGACAGAGTGCATGTCTAGTTACAGTATAACAGGCTTGAAAGAGACTCCTAAAACCTCTAGGGAGTGCAGATTGTATACCTTCCCTTATAATACACAATAACTGAATCTGCATCAATCCGTAGATTCTCAAACTTTCCCAGAAACGTCCTCATGGAGTTGAGCGAACATTTAACCCATTGAGACCCGAGGCCAATGCTACAAAATGTCTTCTGAATCAGTAGTTCTCAAACGTCTTCACGCCAAGTACACCCAAAAAATGATATATTTGACCCCCACCTGAACATGTTTTTATGGGTATATATAGTCGGTGGGAGACACTTGCATTGGTAAAGGAGATTTTTTGCAGAGTGCGGGAGAGTGTCAGTCAGCAGGGCCGTGCAGAGAGTTCGAGGGGCAGGGGCTAAAATCCCGTAAAAGAGGGCACTTTTGGACAACAAATAGCGATAATAGCAGATCTACAAGCTCACAACACGCTTGTGGATCAGCTATTTTCCGGGGCGCAACCCAGCACTCTTTAGCTATAGAGATGCGGTGTATACGACATGCATTTCTAAACGAATTTGTTCAACGCAAAATACTACTCTCAAGTTCAGGAGACTTCGGGAATTTTCTTTCCTGAAGGCTGCCTTCCGGCGTGGCATGGAAAGGAGAGGAGGGCATTTGCATTTCTTTCACCACAGTAAATGCTGCAGTTGTTTTACAGACGGGTAAAAGGGCAGGGGCTGAAGCCCCCTCTGATGTCAGTCAGTGTTAGCGGACGTGACTCACACCTCCAGTAAAACTAGACCTCAAACTAGACGTTTGAGGTCATAATATGGTTGATGGAATTCACCCAAAATCTCAGAGTCATGCATGTCACTCACCTTTGGTGGTTCTTGCTGAACAGTTTGCTGTAAAAACAATAATAATAATAATAATTTAAAAATATCGTTGAGTGAAAACAAAAAGACAAACAATGACAATATTTGGATATTTGAATAACTGGTTCTGAAGAGTCACTTATCACAAAATAAATCATATGAAACACACAATGCGTCAGACTGAAAGAGGGAAATGAAAGCTGTATTTATGCATGCACGTCACTGGAATACATTATTAACTCTCACCTCTGCACTCTGCCTTATATGAGATCTGGAAGAGAGAGAGAGAGAGAGAGAGAGAGAGAGAGAGAGAGAGAGAGAGATTTTAAAATTATACAAGTACCTACATAATGTAGCCTATAAGCTTTTGTCTTTGACAGATTTGACAGCTGATTATGTTTGGTTTTAAAGGCTGGAACATGTCCAGACATGTCGTAGCAGACCGAGCTCACTGAGAAATACAACACCACGGTATTATCATTTGTTCCTAACCAAAACTGTACTGTCACATTTAGTGCCGTTTCAGTGATTCAGTTGTAGGCCTACAGTGTAGGCCTAGCCTACAGTGTAGGCCTACAACTGAATCACTGAAACGGCACTAAATTAATTGGCTATAACTCAATGTTTCTCACTAACCCACTAGAGTTTGACTGTTTTCTTCCGTGCTGCAAAGTAACAGTACAGCACCGAGCCAATGACATTGCAGATGGCAACTCTACAGCAGTATTCTCAATGTTGGCCTCTCTGTAAAGTCAGGAATGCTGTTCAATGGCCCTAGCGTCCTCCTACAAAGAGTGCAGCATACATTCCATTACGTCACTCACTACTACTACTACTACTACTACTGTCTAGATTGGGCTAATCTTCAGATTCAGTCTACTGTACCATCAGAACATTGTTTTCTTATTTAATATGTACGGACTGTCAGTATAGTTAAGGGTTTAATGGTTAATAACCTCTTTTGTACAAGAGTGTAGAGACATTTATCAGAGGACAGACTGAAACGAGACATGATGTGAGACATAACCGGAGTCAGGTTAGAACTCACAGGGATCAAGAAGAAGAAGAAGAAGAAAGGATATAATGGAGCATGTCGGACATGTTTAAAGTTTAAATAGTACTTGAATTATGTTAAGTTCATCATTTCTCACCCGTTCCGACAAACACTCCACTTCAGCTGTCACACGCTGCAGACAGACATTCAGGCCGATGCTCTGATTGGTCAGATGCGTGACGAGTGACGCGTTCCTCTCAGAACCAACGGCACTCTCAGAACCAACGGCAATGACGATCCTCTGTAGACAGACAGGCAGGCAGGCAGGCAGGCAGGCAGGCAGGCAGGCAAACAGACAGACAGACAGACAGACAGTGTCAATCAATCAATCAATCAATCAATCAATACGATTAGGAGATCAAATAAGATGGTCACTCACGTTGCCATCTTCCCAGGTGGTGTCACAGCGATGGTAGGGAGGAGGCTGGGACAGCCGGTAGGAGGCGGAACCGTCAGGATGGACGGAGCTCACACATGACACACTGCTTCTGACCGGGCCTGCTGTTACTACAGACACCAACTCAACTGTACACAACGCAGACAGACAGACAGACAGACAGACAGACAGACAGACAGACAGACAGACAGACAGACAGACAGACAGACAGACAGACAGACTCATTTATTTGGGTATTTGGGAGTGTCCACCTGGGTAACAAACGGTCCCTGGTTTGATCACCGGCCCTGGCAATGTTAAGTTGGGCAATGTTAAGTTGCCCAACTCAAAACCAGGGGCGACCGTGTATCGCCCCTAGGCTGTGGAATGGCCTACCTCTCCACATTAGATCTGCCCAGTCCATTGGGGGTTTGAAGTCTTTGCTCAAGTTAAGACCCATTTATTTGACACAGATTTTAGCCAAACTTAATTTTATGTTTGAGGCTCCTATACACAGGTTTAATGTTTGTTTTGGTAAACGCCATTGACAATGAAGGGAAAATGTACGTCATAATGTAAAAACTCATGAAATCATAATATTGTCTCTTTATTGTTATAGGTGTAATGTTATTGTTTACATCACCATTACATCACCTACTCAACATGAGTTAGACTATATTAGCGCCCCCCACTTCACACGGGTGTGATTTGTATTAACTACATGACTTTCATGACTTTAGGCTACATGTCTTTCTTCGCACTGCCTCTGGTGTCTCTTATCTCTCTGCTGCCTGCGTCATGTATGGCATGCTATATACCTGCAGTCTACCCCCCCCCCCCCCCCCCAGTACAACAAAATAGACAAACAGGTATTTGCTTATCAACTTCGTAGCCTACGCAATTAGGCTTAAGTCACATTTTACTCCTGTAATAGTTTACTAGCTCTGGTCCATACAGCTCTTAAATGCCGATGGAACGGCAGCACAAGCAGTAAGGCTATATGTATGGTCTATGGACCAGAGCTATACTCTTTTACTTTGTTCAGAATAAATAAAAGTAAAAAAGAAGGGCAAATAAAGAAAGTTGTAATTACCGATTATGAATATGGTTGATACAAGCCATTTGTTGTCCATCAGATGTATCGCCGAGGGAGGTTGAAGTAGATCTACAAAGGAATTATTAGTCTAATGTAAATAGTTCAGCTGTCTGCACTCTGA
This sequence comes from Protomyctophum bolini, assembly GCF_963924005.1. Taxonomy (NCBI): domain Eukaryota; kingdom Metazoa; phylum Chordata; class Actinopteri; order Myctophiformes; family Myctophidae; genus Protomyctophum; species Protomyctophum bolini. Next base: position 43,942,952 of record NC_137869.1, read on the forward strand.
CAGACAGACTCAACTGAGCGAGCAGTCAGAGTGAGCGCAGGGGTGGACCTACTCTAAGGGGTGGACGCATAGAACTCTCTCTCTCTCTCTCTTTCTCTCTCTCTCTCTCTCTCTCTCTCTCTCTCTCTCTCTCTATCAGTCTCTCTCGTGCCCTCTGCTGGTTGTTGTGTGATTGTGATTTTCTTCATGGTTTAAAAAATAATAATAATTAGGCCACATTTGTGATGACTGCTATTAGACTGCTATTATGTGCTATATGTTCGTTTTTTAGCCCAAGGAGTGTTTTTTGTGCAAAACTAATGCTTGGAATGGATTCAGAATCATGAAAATCCCCTAGTTTGACATGGCACATGCTACTTGAAGCTGAATTAAATGTAGGTAATTTTGCCTTATTTGTTAATGGTGGCCATATGGATTTTGGGCTCTCAAAAAATTAGCTCACATTTTTGCGAGGGGCATGGGTCCTCAATTTGTTTCCTTTTTTTAAATACATTTTTTTATTGAATTTTTATGTTTTCACATAAAGATTAATCAAATGTATACAGAAAAAGTGAGACAAACTAGAAAGGAAAATGTCAGCACATACACAATACAGTGCCCCGAAATGCTATCCTCTGAAGAAGCTGCAAGAACAGCGAAACATCAGGACCTTTTCGCTTTTAGAATAGAACCCTTTTATTTGTTTCTTTGCTTTTAAGTCTTGGTTGCACCTTTTAATCAATAAATTTGGTTTTTAATACAATGTTTATGGGGGGCCCAACCGGTAGCAAGACCACTCGCCCTTGGCGAGCAGTCTGGGCGATTGGTCTTGGCGACTCGCCAAAAGGGGAAGTCCACTCGTCCCGAGGGGAAGACCACTGGGCCCGGGGCGAAATGTCTTCACCTTTTGGCGAGTGGTCTTCACTTTTTGGCTAGTGTTTTCTTCACTTTCAGCAACTGCAGCCTTTGCTAGCTACTGTGCTAAATCCGTCTTTTATATAATTTGATCAATCCATGACATCCATGCGCGTCGCGGTGAAATCCGTCGTTTCTATAATTTGATCAATCCATGACATTGTTGTTAGAAGAACAGCTCAAATATTGAATGTGAAGACATAGTGTAGTACAAATCCTGGTGTGATCTTCTTAAAAGTGGAAGGATCATAACACACGTCTAAGGTATTTTTCCCCTGACTTTCTGTTGGTAAGGTTTTGACTCTTTCACATCAGTGCACGGCTGATTCAAGCCATGCATTTAGGGGTAAAAAGGTACCTAAGGTAATGTAAACATACAGCATTTTTTTTATTTAGCAATTAAAAGCATGGGTCTAAAACTACAAGTAACTTCATGGAATAAATTATAGCCTACTTGCAGTGTTAGCTGCAAGCAGTTTTACGCCACATGTATTTATTTGAAAACTCATTTCTCATTATTCAGGGGGTTTGCTATTCAGATGTAATTCAGTCAGTATAGGTCTATTAGAACTGTGATTGATTACAACAACAATGGCTACGTTTACATGAAGGGTGATCATTCCGAATAAATACTTCAGAATAAAATACATCCGATGTAATGTTTTTTGCCGCGAGTTTACATGGGAAATGGTCATTCCGAACGAATGTTTACATGGATCGTCAATCATCACTGCATACTGCAGCCTGCTCCACGTTTTTTGGGGGGGATTTCGGAGCTGCAAAATGCAAGAAATAACACACTTTATGTGCAAACTCCTCGGTGCGCCTTGGATATGAGCGCCTTGGAATTGGAGCGCAATGGAAATGACTAAATGTCAATGAGCATGCTCAGGGTCGAGTGGTCTTCCCCTTTTGCCGAGAAGGCTTCACTTTCTGGGGCGATTGGTCTTGGCGACTCGCCTCGGAAAGTAAAGACTTCTCGGCAAAAGGGGAAGGTCACTCGCCAAAGGTGAAGTTCACTCGCCGAGGCGAGAAGTCCGGTATTCGCCCAACCCTGGTCACAGCTGCACGCCGTAGTTGAGTCCACTGCTTATACCATCTCCACCACTGAGCCCGCAGATCCAGCAGCCGTCAACACCTGCAGGAGGCAGACCCACGCCAACACCACCACGCTGCTAGAGTGTTTGTTGCTACAATAAGCCTGTTTGTTTGTTTGTTTTAATGAATAACTCGTAACATAACATTTAATTGACATGGACATCGAGGAGGCCGTCAGTGTTGTTTTTACCAGGCTGGAGAAAAACAACAAAAACAAATCTTCTACAACAAGAAGCTGTGGAAACTTAAGTCCTCATGAGTCTGCGGTCTATCAATCAGGAAAACGATGCCTGGAGCCCTTGTCTGGAACCCTTGTCGGGAACTCTCCTCAGAACGGCGGTGGGGGAGAGGTACAGATTTGGCTCCCTGCCTCTCCCCGGCCTGTGGCCCCGGCAGACCAGCATTATTTATTAAGGAAAATTATGCCGGCTGTCCTTGATGTCTGGAATGCTCCTTGGGAACGCCAGGGGAGTGACCTCCGAACGCCGGGGATAGGGTCGAGATGCCTGGGGGGTCTCCCCGCCCGGTCAACGATAGTGGGCGCGCTATGTTGGCACAAATGAAAAAACAAAAAAAAGTAAGGGGAAAAAAGAAAAGAAATCCAGTTTTATTGGTCAGTTTATATGCTTTTTGTCCTGTTTCTTGTGTTTTTTGCCTCCTGTTTTTGTCTGTATTGTACCGTTATTGTCTGTTGCTCCCCTACCCCTTTCCCCAAGAGGACCACAATGGAAACAAGCCTAACAGCTTTCTTGTGAATTTTATCCTTTTGAAATATTTTTCAATAAAGTAATCAATCAAAAAAAAATCAAAGCTTTCCAGCTACAGCAGCAGAGGCTCCAGGCGCACCCAGTCAAGGTGGTAAGGGCCCAACCCTGGGCAGCAAAATTGTATTTTAAATTTGTATTTATTGATTCTAAGTGCTCCCACACTTAACCCCCCTTCCTTTTGTTAGGACCTAGCCACCACCCTCACCATGCAACATCCCTCTGCACACAGATTTCCCCGTAGAGCCACATATGCACAAGTAGCTAGACCACCCTTCACCAACAGATATCCCCCTATACCGCTGTCTTCCCATAACCCTACAACATGCCCCCATCACCCTGTACCTCACAGCTAGCCCCCTCTTGGTCACCCTCCCGATGAAGCCACCAGGCAGACAGCCAAACTTTATTTTAAAATAATTCAGGCTGCATGTACACCATGGAGAGGTGGCTGACAGGGCGCTCCGGACAGGGTCCTTCCCTGTTGGGATGATGAGACGGGTGAATAAACTCACCACCTTCATTAAGCCCGCCTGCCCCACTGAGACCACAACACACACAACTGGATGAACACAAACATGCACATATTACATATTACAAACACACTACACAGACACCATAGACACACTCACACCAGACATACACCCACATAACCCTATGGCCTATATACCATAGCCATAGGATGGGCTCATACACGATACACACAATGGTCCTCATTCACAAAAGAGAGATACGCCACAGTGTAACGGAGGCGTAAACAGATATCCTATTTATCCGTCCGATCAAGCTACTCATTTTCGCCGTGCAATTCAAAGAGTGGCGAGTACCACAGGTGCGCCGCAGTCGTATGTCATACTGAATGCAGCGGGTGCAAAGTGATCGGAAAATCACCGACAACTTCATTTGCATTGACCCACGCCCCATTTCATACCATAAAAGGTCTCAAGCATGACTCAGCAGTTTGTGATATCAGCCGGCACCGGGCACCATGGCGGCGAGAATCAAAAAAATAAACTACAGTGCTGTCGAAATAGAGGTGACGTTGGACGGCGTAGAACGCCACAAAAATATTTTGTTTAGCAGCGTGAGCAGTGCACGGTTTCAGTCATTTCAACAAGGCAGATTGTTGGAAAGAAATTACTCAACAAGTAAACTCCGTCAGTGCTGTGGAGAGGTATGAAATATGAATATAGGCCTACAGCCCCTTCTATTAATTTGATACACGCATGGACCACAAACAAGCCCTTTATAGGGCTTCTATGTATATAATTTCTGCACCATTGTATTCGTATAGGCCTTAGGCCTACTAGGCTTATTTACAAACCGACAATGTTTATCATTCAATCTATTAAAGGACAGCGAAGGAGGTTAAGAAGAAATGGAGTGATCTCAAACTTGATGTCAAGAGGAGGCTGACCAGGCAGCGCCAGTCCATGGGTGCTACCGGAGGGGGGGGGGGGTCCGGGCGATGCACCACCACCGTCGCCCATGGACGAGCGTATCCGTGCCATAATTGGTACCAGTCTACTTGTTTATATCCATATATACAGTTACATTTGTGCATGATTGTTGTGTATTTTCTATAGGCCTAGTGAGTTTGTAGATTTTTGGTTTATGCTGGGGAACCTGGGGTTCAAGTGGTTTATAGTCAGAGTATCCTTATCTCTTTATACTTTATTGCATGCGTCAAGTTGCACACCACTGAAAAATCCCCCTCTCCCTACATGTTACAAAACATTGTGTTACCGCGGCGCAGTGTTTACCCACCTGGTAGAGACACTCTATAGATGTGATCACTTTTAAACGTAACGTAATATCAAAAACCAACAGCCATTAAGTCATCAATAATGTTTATAGATACATTGTAGTGAATAGATACGTTGTAGTGAATTCTAAGTAGTTTAGAGACAGTTGGAACTTGCCACGGGAGCCGTCGTCGTGCGGTCGAAACGAATGGTGTCGGTAGCCTATACTAAAACATGTTCTATAAACCTCATTGATGAATTAGTGGATTTTTTAAAATGTATATATTATGATAAGTTTCAGTGATCATATATCTATAGAAAAGTGTCTCGTACCATGTGGATATATCAGTCCATGGTGTTGTGTTGGAGTCAAGGAAAACGTTCCAATCGGCCTCTAGCTTGTTTCATTTTCTAAAGTAAAGGATTTGTGCCTGTGATCTGGCAAGCCACGACGCCTACTTTTAAATTAGTAGTATTTAAAGCATCTGCGTTTGAAAGCCCACCACTCCACTGTTTATATCCGGTTGGGAGAACTCTGAACTTTCCCCCGGCTCCACCCCCCAGCTATATTGACGCCCCTGTTGACAAAAGTTGGTGTCGGTGTAGCTATACCTTCAATAATGTGACATCCAGAATAATAATGCCATGTACAATTTTGAATGACTGAAATGTTCTGATTTTGCAGTTCTCCACGCTGTATGGAGAGGGCTAAAAGGCCAAATCCTATGGTCCAAGGTGGACCAATTCAAGGTCCTGACTATGGACATTCAGAGCCTTGCCCCAGGAACAAATTGGTCCACTGCGAAGTAAGTCTTGTTTTGTGAGCAAGCGTTGATATGTAAGTGTTTTTTATTTTGTGTGTGTGTGTGCATGTGTGTATGTTTTTTTGTGATCATTAGAATGTCTAGAACATTAATTATTGTGAAAGATATCCCCCAAATGTAAATTATTATTTTATTATTATTATTTTAATAATTATTATAAATGTGCATAAAAGTTGCAAAAAATAATTATATATTTTTTACATGATTTCCTCTGATAAGTCCTAGTAGTAAATAGTAGTAGTTTAAGGTTGAAATCGTTTCTTTGCAAGTAGAAATTAATCTGGGTTTTACATGGTTAAAAGTGTTACAGTGTTACACTCACACCGTGTTCACAAATTAAATGATCAATTGCAGATTGATCCCCTGGCATGGGATGCAATCATGGGGGCAGTGTGTAAAGATCAGGCACGTGCTAAGTATAAGATCAGCCAAGTATTAACACTAGCATGTCTGAAGTAAAATCAGACACAAGTATTATTTATTTAATTTATTTATTGCCAGCACCGTTGTGCTCGTTTAACAATGTTTTTGTGAATTGAAATGTGCCAACATGTCTGTTTCAGATTTGTGGACCATATCTCCCTTATGTAGTCCCCGACACTCTGGAGGAGATACACAACCTCAATGTCCAGAAAGCTGTGTCGTTGTTCAATGCCACGAAGAAGATGGGGGGGCAGGGGTTTTCTGCTCCTTACAAGGATCAGCTGGAGAGGGAACTTTGAGAGTTGTACCTGTCTTTGTTTTCTTTCAATCGGGTAAGAAATCACAGGTTCATATTAAATTTAAATTATTTGTAGAACTACTTAAAATTCTGAAAAGAACCCTATGTACACAATTGCCAATTTAATTTAATCAATTCTAACGCGTTTAATTGAAATATCAAGCCTGTTCTGATTTTGCAGTTCTCCACGCTGTATGGAGAGGGCTAAAAGGCCAAATCCTATGGTCCAAGGTGGACCAATTCAAGGTTCTGACTATGGACATTCAGAGCCTTGCCCCAGGAACAAATTGGTCCACTGCGAAGTAAGTCTTGTTTTGTGAGCAAGCGTTGATATGTAAGTGTTTTTTTATTTTGTGTGTGTGTGCGTGTGTGTATGTTTTTTTGTGATCATTAGAATGTCTAGAACATTAATTATTGTGAAAGATGGATCCAAATGTAAATTATTTAATTACATTATTATTATCATCGTCATTATTTACTGTTAAATGAATAAGACATTATTTTAACCAATCTGTATGGTAGAGTAGGACATCTAGCACATCCGCAGTGGCTGGAGGTGGGCTCCCTACTCTTTCATTGAGACCTAGGTGTCGGGTAGGACCGTAGAAGAGTGCATTGGTTGACAATGTTAATACAATTATTGGAAGAAGATGGCACACCGGAAATAACAGACCGCTGAATGCCATGATTGACCAATCTGTAGCCAACAAAGCTGAGTAATAGAGCTAAATGTTGACTGGTCTTATCAATTTAGAAGTTTACAGTCTCTTTATACAGGAGGGCCTTGTTTTAGTTTTGAGATCCAATATTAAACTCTAGTCATTCATTGTACTATATTTCTCTATCTCTTGAATTTCAGTTTTACAACTTCAAGCGTGTGTTTAGTGTTGTGGAGGCATCACTTTCCGCTTTGAGACGGGGAAACGAAAGCTCCAGTACCTCACGGTTCAGGACTTTCCCTCCTGTGCTGGACAGCTAATCAACAACTGGACAGTGGGAGCTGTTGGTGAGACCTCTCTGCTACACTGTGGCCATCTGCTCACACTTTGAACCTCATTGTGAATAATAGCATTGCTGCTATTAAACCAACAGTGCTCAAGGTCAAGGCCATTGCTGAGTACATGCGCAAAAGCACCCTTGGATCAAATCAACTGAAGGAAGCACAGAAGATGTTGGGAGTCACAGAACTACGTCTCATGCAAGACCGTCCTACTCGGTGGAATTCGACATACTACTGCATGTTGACCCGGATTTTGGAGACCAAAGCATCGGTCATCACCGCCATGGCCATGCTGAGTGCCTCTCCGACTGCAAGTCGCGGCGCCGGCAAGTCACTGCCTCCGATGCTGGAGCCCCAGGAGTGGGCCGACATGAAATCAGCCTGTGACCTCTTGGAAACCTTTGAAAAAGCCACAGTCATGCTTAGTGCTGAACGATATGTATTTTTGAATGTTCTTATTGAATGGTCATGTGCTAATACTGCGATTTCACATGCATACTTTTCACTCCATTTCCATTATTATTATTATTACAAACATATTATTATTGAGATAATGAGCCTAATGTTTTCTTTATTTTTCTCTCAGATATGTTACAGCCTCAATGGTGATCGTTGTGGCAAGAGGCCTGCAGAGAACCGTCGCAAGAATTGCAGGCAGGCAAAACCCTCCCCATCCAGACCACCTCGGTGACGATTTGAGGGCGATGGTGGACAGGATGCACTCGGAGATGGCCAGACGGTTTGAGAAGATCGAATTCAAGACGGTCACACTCGCCGCTGCATCAGCATTGGACCCCAGGATCAGGAAGGCTGGCTTTTTGCGGATGGAAGCGGCTGGTGATAAGGCTTTTCGCCACATCGCCGACGAAGCATCAAAGATAACATTCCCCGGCGATCAGCAGGCTCAGGCTGGACTGGGAGAAGGCACCTCTACACAGTCCAGAAAGGAGAGCACAAGTTCAGCCAGTTGGACACCGTTGCTGGGAGAGCTGCAGGACATTAATGCTGCGGGTTTGCACACTCGGAACACAGCATCGAATGCCACAGTTGAGATCCGTACCTTCTTGCAGGAGGCTCCACTGGCCGTCGATGGTGACCCACTCGGATGGTGGAAGGACCATTCTCACCTGTATCCCAGACTTTGCAAAGTGATGAAGACCAAACTTTGCATTGTGTCGACATCGGTTCTGAGCGAAGAAGTCGGCTGACGGGAGAGAAAGTCAGTCAACTGGTTTTCCTCAACGTTAACAGTCTACGGGCTCTAGCTAACCAAGCTAAAAAGAACTGGGAAAAAAAGAAAAAAACAACTGTGCACACTGCACAAATACTGCCACTTAAATTACAATGTCATGCTTTTTTTCCACATTTAATTTCTTGTTTATTTGAATTGATGCTTTAGCCTAATATACTATTACTATAGCTTGCATTTATTTTGTTTTGTATAGCTCATTTTAGTTTAGATTTTTGTCGCCATGTGCTTTTTGAGAGTATTTTTCAACATACTGCATTTTTCATTTCATTTCTTAATGTTCTTATTTTTGTTGCACTGTAGGATCATTGATGTTGTAATTAAGCTACTTATTTCTTGGTTTCAAAATAAAAAAATATTCTTTAACTGAATTTTAATTGTACATTATTTTATTTCAAATAACTGTCACACACAATTCAATTCAAATGGTTTTATTGACATGAGAAAACATTGAAGTATTTATGAACAGTTTGCAGAATGGGTACATTTCACATAAAAGCACGACCGTGAGCCAACTCAGCCGACATAGGTTTAACATAGCATTAGTTTTTTTTTAATTATCCGTTTTGCGGAATTATAGGTCAACGTGTAACTTTAATGTTTCCGTTGGTGTACTATACTACTGCCGTCCGTCACTGGACCATGCTGCGTGTCCTGAGTTACACCGATGCCTGCTGCTGAGTGTGCTGCGTGAGTGTCAGTGTTGCTACAGACAGTACAGTCAGTCACAGTGCTCGCTGCAGGGACTCACTCATTTCTGTGTGTTTTTATATAAAGTCCATAAAAACGATTGTATTATTTATTTATTAAAACGAAAACGTTCTGCGTGATGACGTGTAGAGATACACATCGATAAAACAAAAGCCAATAAAAATGAAGCTCACCGTTTAATTCCCCATATCTGCGCATCCGTTAAGTTGCAACACAGCTGCTACCAGTGGCGGAAACTCCGTGGGTTCAGAGGCGCGATTGAACCCCCTGGCATTTTGGCAAAGGCGCGACTGAACCCTGTACTGAACTGCAGTAAATTATGCACCCACTGACTGTCCACTGAAATGTCCCCTCCCCAGTGGTCATGTTGTCATGCACGTAGTGCATATACCTTTACGAGGAGTTACAAGATAGGTGTTGGGCCGCCGCGCATGCCGCATTCAAATGCTAATAAGGTGGCTTTTGTTCGAAAAAACAAAACTCGTTTTTTTTCCACCGCTGGGGGGGGGGGGGGGGGGGGCGCGTGGCTGCTTGAACCCCCTGTCGTTATAAGAACTTTCCGCCTCTGGCTGCTACTGATTACTCCGTTTTTATTTCCATTCAAGATAACATTCAGACAGTGTATACTCGGTTTCAACTTAATCATCACGCTAAAATATGTATCTGAAAACATTATAGGGTAGAAATAAGCCACATAACAGTAAACTGGTTGTGCTGGCCGAGCACAACAGCTGATTTATAAACAAACGCATACCACGCTGTTGCATAGCATAGCTACCGTCCCATCGCCTGAAGGGATGCGACACTCTGATTGGTTCAGAAACTTCAGACCAGTGTTCATTTTCATGTTGTTCACCATTTCCGTTTCACTGCGCCAAAGTATTTGTCAACAGTTTGCAGAATTACAGTATATTTCAAGCACAACTCGATACAAAAACGTAACTGCAAGTGAACAGTGCATTATGGTGTCACTGGATGTGCGCATAGGCATTAATTAGCAACCATAACCCAAGTGAGATGTATTTGTGCCCAGCCTGTGTTCCCTGCACATGAACCACTGTTCTCCACTGTTCTGTTTGGCCAGCAATCATCTTTATTTTCGGTTTAAAAACACTGCTCACTCCTCATGAGCATGAGCTCAGTTTGGGCCTTATTTTCTGTTTAAAAACACTGCTCATTATTATGTCTGGCTCTGAGGCCGTCACAAAAAGGGGGAAATCACACCGGAGGGCAATAAAAAATAAGTATTTATTCTACATACTTGTGGGATATTAAAGAATTGAAGCAATTTAATTAAAGTTTCCAACTTAGATTGGCAGGGAAACTTGCTGCCCAAAACCTAGAACCGAAACAAACAAACAAAATAACAAGGGTGCTCTCCTGCAGCCGCCCCTGCAGCCTGTGGAGAAATGCAGCGCTGAATTGCTGTGAGAGCAGGTCTCTTAAATAGTGTTTGGAGAGACAATGGCCAGGTGTCTCCCCTTCCACTCATCATCTCTGGCTCCACCCTCCAATCCAGCATTGCAAAGGACTTGTTAAAGGCACAGGCACACACACATAACCCCAGAGTAGACTAAAGGCCCAGGGGGCATATGAGCTCAGTTTGGGGCTTATTTTTGGTTTAAAGAAACTGCTCGCTCCTCATGCATTGAAGCATGAGCTCAGTTTTGGGCTCTCTCCAGGTTGGCAGAGGGTGAGTAGCACCCAGGATTACAGTTTAGGAAATTGGCACTGGGTGTAAAATGTGTTACAACATCGTGGGATAAAAGAAAAGACCACCATGCTGTCTTGTTGCTCTTGACCTAGTCTGGATGACCATGCATACTTCTGCAAAGGTTACAATTGAATTGAGATGGAATGCTATTTAGATACTAGGTTAATTATTTATATACTATCCTATATAGTTTAAATGTGTAGATTATTTGTTATTCTGGTTTACTGAGGCAACATTTGTCTCTCTGCATTTGATGCATGTTTACCTTGCTTATTTTAAGTCACTCTGGATAAGTTAAAGCTGCTAAATGATAACCCTACCAAAATATATGGTGCATTTTTACACTGCCAACCAATGTCACCTGCTGCATCAACACGGACAGGAAAGGTTACAAACCGATACAGAGGAGCAGACTGCGACCACTGTCCTGAGCTAGGTGATCAAGAGCAATCTGACATCAGACGGAGTGTGCCCTTTTGTGGTCATTTTTGTTACACACTGTACGCGAGAATGTTACTCGTTTCTACTATGTATGGGATGTGTCAAATAAAATAACTTGACTTTTAAATCATGTGGTTGGCTGATTTACTTGGCCTCTTTATTGATCTTTGTGTGTTGTCTATGAGGTCATGTTATAAAAAAAATGTCTAACCTATAATGCTTCAATTATTGTTTACCATTTCTGTAGCCAGCCTGTATAACCTAATGGTCCTCATTCACAAAGGAGACATACGCCACAGTGTAAATTATGTGTAAACAGATGCGTAATGATATCGTATTAATCCGTCCTCTCAACCTAGGCTTAGGTCCTGTGTTATTCAGGGAAGCTGGTCTAATCACTTAATTTGTGCGGATCGCCGAGTGTATCCTTTCCGCATTTTTCCCAAGCGATTCACCTGGTGTCGCCTGGTTAGATGGAACATTCCACACAAAAGAAAGAACAATTGCACACTCGCCTTCAGAGGTAAAATAGATATCTGATGCTTTTTTTAAATCAGAGCTGCATTGATTCATGCAGGGAAGTCCGTCTTTTAGATTAATATCATCTCACTGTCATCTGTCTGAATGCCATGTGGAGAATGGATTTGTTCTGATCATGGACACGTAGGCATATAGGCTATAGCTATTTACATTTTCAACCGGCGGGTAGCCTATATCCTCTTTGTCAGATGTAAGTGCAGGTTAATTTCATGATGTCGTCATAATAAAACGACACCAAACTTGATTGATCTCATAATGAGATCAATGTAGTAGCCTACAGCCTAGCTACAGTTGCCCATATTATAATTAATTAAGGTGAGCTGGCTTAAAACTATGACTGGCCGAATTGCACGCGCTGATGCCATAATGTGGACTTCAATTTTTTGCTGTCTGTCTGTCAGACCGGCATGTCTCGTGAACCATAGAATGCATTAGCGCTAAAAGTCAGTCGGGCCGGGCCGTGTTCTGTCCGGGCCGGGCTCACTGCGCTGTTATATACATTTTCCAATGTGAATTTCACCCAGATTGGACTCGGTTCAGCGGCAGCATGCTGCCCCCCGCACAGACACACACACACACTGACACGACAGTCAGACTGACTCAAAGGAGCTCCATAACAAAACAATTTAAATAGGTCAACTGCAGGCATTACTACACTAAACAACGTTGGATCCGTACAGTGCAGAATTCAGATAAGTGTATGTTGTTATTATAATTGTGAGTTTGTTTTTTAACATGCAGCGCGAGTCCGCGAGAGCCGATCTACAAGCTCACAACGCGTTGCACTGTGAATAGAGAGCTGTCGAGTGAGCAGCGCAATCGCGCATGCTAGAAATATCCTAATAAAGAAATAAAAAGGTGTCTGGCTTTGAGGGGCAGTTTCTGTATGGGACTCTAGGCAGTGGCGTCAACTCCGTGGGTTCAGAGGCGCAAATGAACCCACTGGCATTTTGGCAAAATATATCAATATGCAGTATATGCACCCACTGTCCACTGAAATTTCCCTTCCCCAGTGGTCATGTTGTCATGCACGTAGTCACATACCTTTACGGGGGGTTGGGGGCGCTTGGGCCAAGATAGGTGTTGGGCCGCCGCCCATGGGTTCGTTTTGTGAATGCCGACCTGCAGACAGACAAACTTTTCCTTGGGTTTTACGAGACGGCGAGCACAACATCCGAGGCACTTTTCCTGCTGTTAAAAGACGTGTTGACGAGATACTCACTGCCGATAAGTAAACTCCGAGGACAGTGTTATGATGGTCCAGCGAACATGGCTGGTTCCAAAACAGGCTTGCAAGCCCGAATGCAGGCGCTGGAGCCTCGGGCTCTTTACATTCACTGCACCGCACATGTCCTGAATTTAGTAGTGCAGGATGTTGTCGAAAACGTCAAAGTGTTTCGTGATTTAATGGTAGTTATTCGTGACCTAATACATTGATCAGAAATTCACCAAAGCGACTGGCTGCGTTTAAGGCGTTCCAGGACGACGATGCGCCGGCGTTGAAACCTCTGTGCCCAACACGCTGGACAGTGAGAGCTGCGTCGTTACAAGCGGTGCTTAATTTCCAACTACAGTGCAATCATGGACTTTCTCGATGCTATGCATCACTCACAAGACAACGCAGCCTCGAAGGCTGGTGGCCTGTTTTCGCTGCTAGAGAAGTTTACCACCCTTTTCTCCCTGCAAATGATGGTGACTTTTTTTTCACGAGTGGAAACAGTCAACGCTTCTCTCCAAAGCCACGATTTGCACCTCCAGCAAGCTGCAGACAAGTTGGACATGCTGGACAGGCCTTTACACTACCATGAGAGCTGGCGTAGCTATGTGCGGAGTTTCCGACCAACCAACGTCACCGTCAAGTTCACATGAATTCCCACGTAATGTGAGGAATCCATGTAAATGCCTGTCCGCTCACGTAACGTCACGTTACGCCGTTGTGAATGAGGACCAATGACTCTAAAGTGAATTTAAGTGATGATGGTGAGAGATGTTTTTAGAAACAAATCGGTATTAAACAGCTATGTTGCAAATCAGTGTGGTGAATGAGGTCTAAACTTAACCATAGTGACCATGAAGGTTTTGTGCGTTAATGGCTGCATATGGTTCTATACTCCATGTCAAGGATGTAGACAGAGTCGAACCCAAGTGCAGAGTAACAACAAACAAGTAGTAGATAAGTAGATAATAAAGTATTTAATAAAGAATAAGGCAGATCTTACACGGAAGTAGTAGGCAGGAATCAGGCAATTGCAGAATGACAAAGCAGTCAAAACAGGAATCCACAGACAAGCAACCATGACAACAAACTATGAACTGACAATGAGTGTTTGTGAAGAGTCCAGTTTTATAGGAGCAGGTTGATTGGCAAAGTGGGCTGACGAGGGAGTTGAAGACAGGTGTGTACATGGGACTGCAGTGTGGTGGAAATGAATGTGGGAGTGGCCATGGTGGAGTCACACACTGAGGGGGAGAGAGAATGTGACACTCCATGATGTGGTTACGGTTACAAAACATCGTGGATAGAATGGCACATCGGACTATGCTCCAGACTGGTGAACTGAGAACAGGACGTGTTAGAATCCCGTCAGAAAGGCTGGGCTACATGGTTAATGTACGTGACACTTAATCATACTCCAATGGCTAATATCATTTATAAAAGCTAATGTAATGTATTATTTGAGAAACAGGAAGAGTCGGACAACCCCTTCTTCCCGTGACTGTCAATAACAACAACAAAACCTGGCTGGTCCACACAACCCGGCCCTGCCCGACGCTTTAGACAAGAATCACAACGATAAGCTATGTGTTTGTGTAACAGATGTGATCTTGCGTTGTACGTGTTATGAAGTAGGCCTACCATAGACCAGGATCTCAGCAGTGAGTAGATTTATTCTGTACAAAAGACAATCACTGCTCATAGGCGGCAGGTGTGTAAGGTGGGAACTTCCCATAGATCCGAAGTCCCGTTAGTCCGAACATGCACTGCTCCCGTGCTTGCGGTTAGGTTTAGGTTTGCTCCCGTGCTTGCTGTTTAGGTTAAGGTTAGAGATAGGGATAGTAATTTCGGACTAACGGGACTTCGGATCTATGGGCAGTTCCCACCTTACACAGCCTTGCCTATGAGCAGTGATTGTCTTTCATACTCCTATTTTAGAGCCGAAAAAAAGTCGGTTCGGCGCTGTAGAGCCTACAATTTGACGTCATTTGAGGTTCGGGGGGGGGGGGGGGGGCGGGTACCGTCCTAAAGTCGGCTCTTCGGTGCTACTGACATTTTCTGACGAGCCAAAATCATTTCGGCACTACAGCGCCGAAACAGCGGTAAAATAGGAGTATGAATCGGCCCTTAGCCTTCCCAAAAATTATGCTGGGTATTTATTTTTAATATATTGATATATGTGCGCAGCATTATATAGAAGGCTAGTGTGTGTGTGTGTGTGTGTGTGTGTGTTGTCGCTGCTCCCTGGTGATCGCTGATCGGGTAGGTAGGCTATACAGCAGCTGGCCTAATCAGCATATATGATTGGCTACTATTGGTATGTCTGTAAACCTCGTCCTTCCAGTCGCTTTGTAGCAAACAGTAGCGCGCGCTGGTTTGTTTTGGGAAACAGCAAAACGCAAAATGTATTTTTCAAGGCAAAGATAAAATAATTCAGAAGAAGAAGCTGTGACTCCTGTGAGTCGGCTGTCAGAACTCAGCACCAGTGCCCGCACGGTTCACAGTTCACACCACTGCCGTCTGTGAAGAGCCATGAGCCGGGACTCCCGGGAGGGGCAGCAACACCGCCGGGTAATCTACACAGACTAGTGAGACTACACACTGACTCGAGAAAAGACCCATATCGTCCAAAATATATATATTTTGGCTGATCAGTCGTTGTCTGTGTATAGGCTAATTCATTGGTAAAAGTATGCTAAATAACAAATGTTTAGACCATTTGGGAAATAAAAAAAAAAATCCGCGACAGTCCCCCCCCCCCCCCCCCCCCAAAGCAATTATATAGCCTACCCAAAGGTAAAATGCACCCACCGCCTATGTCACTGCTCTGCTCTGACTCGTATGTTTTCCACAATACATTTGCGATTTCAAAGCCAATATGAAATAGTAAGATGACGACAATAAATACAATAACCTGTACAAAAGACAATGAGGCAATAACTGCTCTGCTCTGACTCATATTATGTTTTCCACAATACATTTGCTGGAAATAAAGCAGATGCAGTACCATGAAAACACAGTATGTGTCTTAACAAATTTGGGTACATATATGTATCAATATATTACACAATTGTAATTGAAAATAATAAAATAATCTGCAGAGCAAAATAAACACAACCTACCGATTTCAAAGCCAATGTGAAATAGGTTACGTCATTTCCTTAAAGGCAACCGCCTGAACTGTTAAAGTCACAGAACACTGGATCACAATACAATATAATGCCTGGGCAAGTGGAAGCACTATTAACCATGTTACATTTGGAATTGTGACTAAAAATAAAGGGAAAAACAGGCATTGACGCGGACAGCTACGCATTATGTCGCCGTGAACAACATCTGCCGTTGTGGGTCCGTCTCTATACAGCTACAGTTGATGCGGTCTGAAGTTAACAGGAACACCGGCCCTCCTCCTATTGCCCCTAGCACTTTAGTCCAGTGGTTCCCAAACTTTTTCATGTCAAATGGTCCATTTGGTTCCATTTGTACACTTTCAGAGTTATAGACCTTTGAGCTAGGTAACCCCTGGAACTCCCTCAAGTACCCCAAGGGGTCCCCGAACCCCACTTTGGGAACCCTGCATGCTTTAGTCTCTGTAGCATTGTGATATCCTGGTTTGCTCATTGCTCTTAATAATATTGTAATGTGAATGCATTCCCCTTTTATTGATAATTAATTGATGATGAATGAATTAAAGTATTTTGTATTTTTGATATATGCAAACGCATGTTTCTGCCTTTATTATTTAAATATAACTTGAACGTGTACACAAATCTGTGTGTAGAGTCACCTAAGTAACTGGTGTATTGGAAACTCCCTGAGTGGCGTAGTTGGCTACCATCCTTAAACACCACACCCTGTTACACCAGCGTATGCCTTGATGGAGCCTCGGCCTGGTTTCACATAATGTCTTCATCACATTATCTGTAGAATCAGCTTTGTTCATTTTCTCACTCTCTTCAAAAACACGCAGTATTCTTTTAAAGTCTGCAAAATGTAACATCAGTGCCGTCTCCAGGCACAAATCAGCAGGGGGGCATACTTTTTTCCAAAGGGGACACTTCATTTGTCAAAGTTATTAGTGCAGCCGCCTCCGGCAGCCGGAGAAAACCAGAGTTCTCAACAGGCCCACCTGTCCATTCAAACTCTAGACGGGCCTGCCCAAAAGTTATTAGTCCAGCTGTGCCGGGCAGCTGGCGAAAAATAGAGTTCTCAACCGGCTCTACCTGGGCCCTCATCAAACCCTGTACACTAAAGAGAATGTCCCCGCTACCACCCTTAGATCTCCATATGGAGCTAACCTGTTGACATTCCATGTTAATCTGAACTCATCAAACCCTGTACACTCAAGACATGCTCCTTATATGGCCAGTACATAATTAATTCCATGTTGATCCGTCCCTTATTGGCCAATGGTTCCCACCGACATGCCGATTTGCTCAGACACATATGACGTAAACTCTCCATTCATTGTCAATGACATGTAATGCTTGTGTTGAGCATAATCTACACTAGCTGTACTACGTTTAGCTACAAAAATGGTAAATATAACTTAAAGTATACTGATACAACAAAATATGGACTTGAAAGAGTATGTATGTATGTATATATATATATATATACACATATATATACACACACACACACACACACACACACACACACACCTATGATTTAGAATATGTCAATATCATCCTGGAAAACAAAACAAAACATTTCTCCTTAGCTACAAAAATGGTATATAGAACGTAAGGAAGTATACTGATACAACAAAATATGGACTTGAAAGAGAATATATATATATATATATAATAATATATTAAAAAAAATATATATATATATATATACACACACACACACACACACACACACACACACACACAATAATAATAACAGAAATATTGTTTATTTAGTCATGCAATTGGTTCTCAGATTATGTCAGATTACGTGATTCCTATGCTTTAGCATAATGTCATTATCATCCTGGATTAAACTGAATGTTCTAGTCTGCATATGTGATTTCAGATGACTACACTTTTGACTACATTCTTTACCACAAACTTTGCAACTAAAGAGATTTTCCACTATATGAGTCCACATGTGTATTTAGATCACCACTTTGACTAAATCCTTTACCGCAAACTGTACAAGTAAAAGGCTTGTCCCCTGTATGAGTCCTCACGTGTGATTTTAGATGGGTCATTTGACTAAAGTCTTTACCACAAACGTTGCAACTAAAGGGTTTTCCCCTGGATGAGTCCTCATGTGTGTCTTCAGATTACTCGAGTCAGCAAAGCATATACCATAATCTGAACAACTAAAAGGCCTTTCCCCTGTATGAGTCCTCATGTGTGTTTTTAGATCACAACTTTGACTAAAGCCTTTACGACAAACTTTGCAACTAAAGGGCTTTTCCCCTGTATGAGTCCTCATGTGTGATGCAACTAAAGGGCCTTTCCTCTGTATGAGTCCTCATGTGTACTTTCAGATGGGTCATTTGACTAAAGTCTTTACCACAAACGTTGCAACTAAAGGGTTTTTCCCCTGTATGAGTCCTCATGTGTGTTTTTAGATCACAACTTTGACTAAAGCCTTTACGACAAACTTTGCAACTAAAGGGCTTTTCCCCTGTATGAGTCCTCATGTGTTTTGTCAGATGGGTCATTTGACTAAAGTCTTTACCACAAACGTTGCAACTAAAGGGTTTTTCCCCTGTATGAGTCCTCATGTGTATTTTTAGATCACAACTTTGACTAAAGCCTTTACGACAAACTTTGCAAATAAAGGGCTTTTCCCCTGTATGAGTCCTCATGTGTGACTTCAGATTACTCTTTCGGGCAAAGCCTATACCGCAATCTGAACAACTAAAGGGCTTTTCCCCTGTATGAGTCCTCATGTGTGATGTCAGAGAGTTCATTTGACTAAAGTCTTTACCACAGACGTTGCAACTAAAGGGCCTTTCCCCTGTATGAGTCCTCATGTGTACTTTCAGATGGCCCATTTGACTAAAGTCTTTACCACAAACGATGCAACTAAAGGGTTTTTCCCCTGTATGAGTCCTCATGTGTGTTTTTAGATCACAACTTTGACTAAAGCCTTTACGACAAACTTTGCAACTAAAGGGCCTTTCCCCTGTATGATTTCTCATGTGTACTTTCAGATGGGTCATTTTACTAAAGTCTTTACCACAAACGTTGCAACTAAAGGGTTTTTCCCCTGTATGAGTCCTCATGTGTGTTTTTAGATCACAACTTTGACTAAAGCCTTTACGACAAACTTTGCAAATAAAGGGCTTTTCCCCTGTATGAGTCCTCATGTGTGACTTCAGATTACTCTTTGTAGCAAAGCCTATACCGCAATCTGAACAACTAAAGGGCTTTTCCCCTGTATGAGTCCTCATGTGTAATGTCAGATGGCTCATTTGTCTAAAGTCTTTACCACAAACGTTGCAACTAAAGGGTTTTTCCCCTGTATGAGTCCTCATGTGTGTTTTTAGATCACAACTTTGACTAAAGCCTTTACGACAAACTTTGCAACTAAAGGGCTTTTCCCCTGTATGAGTCCTCATGTGTGACTTCAGATTACTCTTTGTAGCAAAGCCTATACCGCAATCTGAACAACTAAAGGGCTTTTCCCCTGTATGAGTCCTCATGTGTAATGTCAGATTGGTCATTTGACTAAAGTCTTTACCACAAATGTTGCAACTAAAGGGTTTTTCCCCTGTATGAGTCCTCTTGTGTGTTTTTGGATCACGACTTTGACTAAAGCCTTTACAACACACTTTGCAACTAAAAGGCTTTTCCCCTGTATGAGTTCTCATGTGTGTTTTTAGATCACAACTTTGACTAAAGCCTTTACGACAAACTTTGCAACTAGAGGGCTTTTCCCCTGTATGAGTCCTCATGTGTTTTGTCAGAGTGGTCATTTGACTAAAGTCTTTATCACAGACATTGCAACTAAAGGGCTTTTCCCCTGTATGAGTCCTCATGTGTGATGTCAGAGAGGTCATTTGACTAAAGTCTTTACCACAGACGTTGCAACTAAAGGGCCTTTCCCCTGTATGAGTCCTCATGTGTACTTTCAGATGGGTCATTTGACTAAAGTCTTTACCACAAACGTTGCAACTAAAGGGTTTTTCCCCTGTATGAGTCCTCATGTGTGTTTTTAGATCACAACTTTGACTAAAGCCTTTACGACAAACTTTGCAACTAAAGGGCTTTTCCCCTGTATGAGTCCTCATGTGTTTTGTCAGAGTTGTCATTTGACTAAAGTCTTTACCATAAATGTTGCAACTAAAGGGTTTTTCCCCTGTATGAGTCCTCATGTGTATTTTTAGATCACAACTTTGACTAAAGCCTTTACGACAAACTTTGGAAAAAAAGGGCTTTTCCCCTGTATGAGTCCTCATGAGTGTTTTTAGATCACAACTTTGACTAAAGCCTTTACGACAAACTTTGCAACTAAAGGGTTTTTCCCCTGTATGAGTCCACATGTGTGTTTTTAGATCACAACTTTGAAAAAAGGCTTTACGACAAACTTTGCAACTAAAGGGCTTTTCCCCTGTATGAACAAGTGTGTGCCTCTTCAGATGTCCCTTTTGTTTAAAGATTTTGCCACACTCTGTACAACCAAAACCTTTCTTTCCTATTTGGCTCTTTGTGGAGTGAGTTTGTGTTGACCGTTTCTGGTCCTGGGACAGCAAGTGGCTTGAAGACAATGTTTGTTCTTCCACATTCTGTGCCTTGTGTGAATCCAGTGTGTTTACAGCCAACTGACCAGATTCAGAACAGTGTGTAGAGAGGGGCTGCTCATCTCTGGTTGGTTGTGATGTTCCACAGTCCACTACATCAGCTTGTGTTTTCATGTGTTCAGTTGAGGTGCTGTCTACAGCTTCTGTCTCTCTGTTTTCATCATTAAATTCACTTTCACTTTCCACTGGTAGTAACGTCATCACCTCCTCTGGTCTTTGAAGTAGGTCGTCCTGTTCCTCTTTAATGTATG
The DNA here is from genome assembly GCF_963924005.1 of Protomyctophum bolini. Taxonomy (NCBI): domain Eukaryota; kingdom Metazoa; phylum Chordata; class Actinopteri; order Myctophiformes; family Myctophidae; genus Protomyctophum; species Protomyctophum bolini. Next base: position 43,963,867 of record NC_137869.1, read on the forward strand.
GAGGTTGTGGTTCCTCCAGGACCAGACTGTAGCTCTTCTCCTTGTGTTCAGCCGAAACCTCCTCTTTACACACAGGCAGGGGCAGCAAGTCTAGGAGGAAAATATAGAATGAGAGAAAACAATTTCATAATTTCATGGACAAACTTCAGCTGCAAATACATTTTCTATTTCCAAATAAGTTTATACCCATTCATAAAATGCCATTTGCCCTAAACATTCTAATTTACCAACACATAATCATACAGCATATTGCAGTTTGATCGTGACTATTAGCCTTACAATAAAAAAGGAAAAAGAGCCAGGGAGAGAGAGAGAGAGAGAGAGAGAGAGAGAGAGAGAGAGAGAGAGAGAGAGAGAGAGAGAGAGAGAGAGAGAGACCCACCATGAAACGTACTGATATCCAGGTGGTTTTCACGTTCCTGTTTAAGACTCCAAAACCTCTTCACCTTCAGGCTGGACTCTGCACACTGGTCTGCAATGAAGGAATAGCATAAAGACATTAAACACATTGGCTGCCACTAAAGTCTCCAGCGCTGTAGTCGCTTGAGTGCTGGCCGGATGCACAGGTTTCATTTTGAAGAACTTTCACGTTCAGTTCCCCAAAAACCATGAAGCAAAGTCGCCCATTACTAAATCCGTCTAACATTACACCGTTCAGGCTTCATGTCGGTGGTTAATCGCCCTAGCCTGTCGGTGAATTATCTCCCAACAACGACCACCTAGCCATACATTATCCCTTACATATATGGGTTTAACACAGCAATTTCTCAAAAACACATCCACTTTTTATTAGGACTCATTCAAATGACCAAGTTCAGGCTCCACAAGGTTCTCAGCGCAATGGCGCATCGATAAAAGTTGGGATTTCACTAGTGGCATTATTCAGGCAGTAGCCTACTCAACAGATTGTTATAATTCCAAGTGATCTATAATCTGTGAAGTTTATATTTTCATTTGGGTGTAAGTAATGCTTACATTATATGACTTATCAAACATGGTAGCCTATATTTAATGTCCACTGAGCTGTGGTGCGCTTGCCTACACTCTCTCAATGAAGTGAAGAATACTCGCCAGAATGTGAAGAAGAGTCGCCCCGGGTAAAAGTGGCGAGTCTTCTTGTTACCGACACACACACACACACACACACACACACACACACACACACACACACACACACACACACACACACACACACACACACACACACACACACTTCTAAGTGTGTGTGTGACAGGCTGACAGGCTCAACCTGTCAGCCTGGCTCAACCTGTTTTTTCACATAATAGAGGCGGCAGTAGCATGACTTGTTAATAAAATCGACTGCTGACAGAAAGTAGATCACAACGGTGGATTTTTATGAAACAAACGCTTTGCAGTTTGAAAGAGGATCATTCAAGTTTTCTCTACAGCTGCAATGTTGGTGTTATGTTTAATACAAGCAGATCTGAAATGCAATTTGGCATGCCTATTGCAACTCTAGATTAATCCCATTATAAACAATTCTAGTGTTGCAACTTGCAAATTGCGGCTCTCTCTCTCTCACACACACACACACACACACACACACACACACACACACGTAACATCAACACACATACCTGCAGTGTGAATTTCGGTGTTGTGTAGTGTCTCCATCTCTCTCTGGAACAGGCTGCCCATGAACTGTGCGGCAGCACTAAGGCGCTCCAACACAAACACTCTGACCCGACAAACATCACTGGCACTGCTTGTGTGTTTCTCCAAAACACACAATATCTCCTCTCCCACCGACGTCATGTGTCCATTTATCTCCAGCCGTACAGACTCCATTTGACTTGTTTTTCCTCCTTTAAGAGACAATTTAACTCCTTTATGAGACATTTTAACTAGTGATGGGCGTCTGATACTGAAGCTCCGACACAAGCTTCAAACCCCGCCTTCATAATTTGCATATGAACCACTGCTTCGAAGCTTGCTTTAGTAAGGAAAAAGTCACGTGACCAATGACGTCCGAAGCAGTAACTGGTTAATTTCCTCAAACTGGTTCAATACTTTTAGTTGACTCGGATCAGCTTGCAAACATGATAAGACCTACAGGGAAACCCTATCAGTAAATTTCTTCCGTGGCTTGTGCTGGAGTCGGACTCATAAGCGGAGGGTCGAGAGTTCAAACGGTAACAAGAAGACTCACCCCGTTTCTGTTTTCCTCCCATAATTTTCCCCAGTGAGGGGTGGGAGAGGCTGGACAGCAGACGGCTGGATTTTGAATTTCTCTAACTATAACTTTCATGACAGCAGACAGCCTAAGTACAAATATAATTTATGAAAAGATACTACAGTGAAGTCTGTTCACAGAAGTTGTTGTAGGATATGTGCATGGGGATTATCTGACGAGGTACCATTTGAGGGGGCAAAACCTTACAAACTAAATAATACTAAATAGTTTATAGGGTCAATATAAGTAATATAATATAGCCTTTCCACAGGAGTATCTTTTCCCAAAAAGAATACAAACAGCCAATAGCATATTACAATGTTATCCCCCTTACTGGGGAAAATTCCGGGAGGAAAAACGGGCACGCACCAGGGTGAGTCTTCCAGTTTTCGTTTAAACCTGGGGTGGGGTAGGCTACTGTAATTATTTTGATGCAATGCAGTAGACGAAAGTGGCACATCTATATTTGTAACTAAACGTTATTTAATCAATACGTTTAATCAACATTGCGATGTGCATTGATCTGTACAAAATATTAAATTAAATCTGACATGAATGTATTAATTGGCCATATAAGCAATACATTAGATGCGTCAAATATTTCCCCATCCTACAAACATATATCACACTGCTACATACAAAACACTATTGTGTGTTTGTTTGTTTCTTTTATTTCAATGTTAAAATTACAGTTTAGGCAGCCGCATCTATGATTTAGACACACTCAATCCAGGCCCATGAATTAGAGGATAAAGCTCACATGTTACCCAAATAGTTGAATACACAAATGAATCAATCAACTTCAAGTCTTTATTTGTAGAGTAATTCCTTCTAAGATTTCACAACAAAATCCTAATCTGATAATATAGGTTTATTTACTAAAGTTTTGCTGTGTCCTGTAGTAAGTGTTTCACTGTCTCTGCTGCCTAAATTAAATGCAGTCTAGTATTTCGCCAGCAGATGTCACTATTCACTGAAGCTTCAAAGCTTCAACACATTTTTTAACCAATTGGTTCAAGTGGTTCAGAGGTTCATAAAAGCTTCATTGGCCCATCACTGATTTTAACTACTTTTATTTACTTTGTTGTGAGACCGTCTTCGTTTAGGAGAAACCAGAAACATCGCGTCAACAGGAAGAAGCAAGAAGGAATAACTACACGACCTTCTACTTCTTGGTCAACGTGTGTCAAGCATAAAAAAAAGCCATCGATAGAAACATAGTCTATGTATATCGTTGCTGCCGGGTGGAAACCTTGTAGGCCTATGTCCAAAACTATTCCATTGTCATTCATATTTAAGTTTGAAAAAGTGAAAAATAGTGCTCTACATAAGCTCACAACAAATCAAGCAATGATGAGCTTGTATATCTGCGCTATTTTCACAACTGTTGTGTGACACTCTTCATAATATGTTATACTTCATCATACAAGAGTGACTCTTTTATGATGAAGTATAACATTATTCGACGGGGGATATTCATTTGAATATGACTTCAGGTGCGTTACCCGTTCAAAACATATCAAAGAAATAGCGGTAGTGGGTCGCACACACCAAGATTGCTGTTTGAAAATGTTACTCTTGCATTTTGAACAGGGGACAAACGTTTCGGCTATCCAGCCTTCATCAGTGTGGAGAGTGACTGAATGTAAGTTCCTTTTAAAGGAGTGGTGACATAGTGCAGGTGCCCATAATCACCGCTAATCACCTCACGTCTGGAGGTGGAACATGTCGCGTCTTTCATTTTCAGCAGAAAAAGTGATCTAAGCAGTGCTCTTTTTTAGTGGTGCAACCACTCCTATAGACATTTTCAGCAGAAAAAGTGATCTAAGCAGTGCTCTTTTTTAGTGGTGCAACCACTCCTATAGACAGCTATGTGTGTGTCCCTGTGTCCGGGCACGGAAATAGCATATTGTCACCACAGTGTCACTGTTGTGCAGCCTAACACACTGACAGAGGCCAGGGAGGAGAGCTTGTACAGTACAGTACAGTACAGTACAGTACAGTACAGTACAGTACAGTACAGTACAGTACAGTACAGTACAGTACAGTACAGTACAGTACAGCACCACTGACTTCAGTCTGATTTTTTCTTAATAAAAGGCGGATAGTGTGAACTGTGAAAATAATCACTTTAATCAGTGCAACAAATGTTCTGGATGGTCTGGACAGCTCTTTCTCTTGAAAAATGTGGTGGTACTCTGTCCTGTATCTACCTTCAAATCAAATCAAATCAAACTTTATTTCTAGAACACATTTACAAAGGTCAACCAAAGTGCTGTACAAGATCATAAAAAAGCATACAATCAACACAGATGAATAGAAAAACAACATCAAAGCAATACAAATATTACAGTGGTTAATTAGGTTAAACATCATTGAAAGCCAGGGAAAGAGATGGGTTAAAGATTTATCTTTACCAGCTTTATCTATTTAAGTAATTTGGCCAGAAAGCATAGGCCTACTCACTTTTACCTGGTCAGAGACTATCGTGGAACAATTTACTGAATTCTAGTACATTAGAATTCAGTTGTAGGGCTTCATTGTTGACACTTGTAAACACATGTCTAAACAGGACACTTAATTTGCATCTGGCTTGGCTGAGCATTTATACAAATACAATTGGCCATTAGGGGGAGGGAAGCCCGCATGCAGGCAGAGAGAGGGCCATCTTTGCCCCCTGCCCTTATTGCCCGAAAAGCGTGCGGTCTCCCATTGGCCCGTGAGTTCCAACCTCTCGGCCAACGGGAGACTGCCCCGGTTCCACTCGCGTTGCCACGTCTGCTCGTATCAAGCCTCGCTTCGTCCACAAGGCAGGTCGCCGGTTTTCGCGGCAAAACATGGCAACGCTGCTGCTGGTGTTTGTCAGTTTACGTTACAGTTTGTCAGTTACATTACAGTCTAACAACAAGGGCTATTATAGACAAGGGCTATTATAGACTTTATTGACATTATTTATAATTCAATTGGTGTCTTTACACTGTAGAATTTTACATTTGATTTAATACTACCATTGTTGTTTCTGTTGCTTTGTGTGTTTGTTAAAATTAAATAAAAATACTAAAATAATAAAGGAATCCAGTTCATTCTTTGAGGTTGTCATACCTATATTACTCATATTCAATGAATGGTCTTAGTTCTGAAGGTTCAGTTAACACAAACACATCTATAGCAACTCAAATTGACATTTCAACTATTGATCAGACGCTGTGCATGCATTGACACCTAGTGGTCATTCATTTGAATTGCATGCAGAGAAATCACAGCATTGTGAGAGGCACTGGGTGTGTGAAATCTTGTGAATATGACAGAACAGTGGTTCTCAAAAGGTCCAGGGCCTTTGTTCTTGGAATCCAGTTCATTCTTTGAGGTTGAATATCTAAGAATATCAATTTAAAATGTATTATCCATTTTTTGTTTTCCACTTTATTGTGATTTTAAATGATCTGGTTCCTTCCCTTCAGCTTTGAACCTTACTTACCTTTGAACTGGGACATTAGCAGATCTACAAGCTCACAACCATAATACGGTTAAATCAGATTTAGCTAGACTATTAATATACAATTATTGACAGACAATGACAAACTTCCGAATACTGATCTACTTTTATTATTTACAGAGATGGGTCGGGTCAGTTCAGTCATTTTTTTTTTACGATGATGAGGCACAATGACCAGCAAAGACGTGCAGGTCATGCATTTTCAATGAGGCCGGAAGGCACTTTCAACAATAACATAGATTATGAACAAATATGTGAACACACACGCACGCATTGCACCACTGACTGTCCCTCCATATAAAATAAAGGCGAAAGTCACAAAAAAAAATTGATCAGTTACAATTCCAGACTATATCAGAGGAAGAAAAAATAGAATTAGATAGCCTATTAACAATTAACGACCTCAGCAAAATAATAGGAGAAATAAATAGTGGTAAAGCGCCTGGACCAGATGGGCTATACCAATAGAGTTCTACAAAACCTTCAAAAGACCAATAGAGTTCTACAAAACCTTCAAAAGACAACTTGTAAAACCACTTCTTGATATGTATGAAGAATCATTTAATAAAGGAATACTTCCAGATTCATTGAGATTAGCTACAACAATTGTGATATTAAAACCAAGTAAACCTTCAACTGAATGCTCGTCATATAGACCGATCAGTCTAATGGGATGTAAATCTTATGTAAAGACGCCTTCAACACCAGGCAATGTCAAGAGTAGCTGATTTGTAAAAAGGGCCTAAACAAAACAGAGAGGAATGGCCCGGAACCCTTTGCGCAAGGGGACCCGAGGGAGTAATGTGGGAAGTTGAACGGATGTCTCCAGTAAAAAAGTTATTCTGAGAATCCCCATATATTGCCCCGTTGCTATTATCTGTTTGGCATATATATATAATTGCACCACTGAAGAATCCCAACAATGTGAAGTGAGGGGCGCTCTCATCGTCAGCTTAAGTCCCACCACCACCCTCACCACCTTTCCTCATCATCCCCAGCCACTCCTGCACAGACATTCCCTCCGCCAGGGAACAAAAGTGCACCTTCCTGCCATCCACTGTGAACTGGCTGTGGTCAAATGCCTTGGTCTTGGGCCTTTTGCATTTGGAGCAGGAGTGGAAGGCTACACTTGTGTTCCGTACAGGAGTCCCTTGCGCTGCTGCAGCCTCCTCCTTCCTCTTCCTGCGCCACAAAGTGGTCCTGCTGATTTCTGGGAGTGTGGATGTGGGAGGGACAATCGCCGCATGGAGCCGGGGGGCGATGGGCTGAAGTCCAGGGGCGATGAGCTGGATAGGGGGAGGAAGAGGAGGAGGAGGAGGAGGAGGAGGAGGAGGCGGCAGCACAAGGGTAGGCTGGCGGATGAGGAGTGGACGGAGACTGATGGCAGCCATTGGGCGGTGCCGGTGTCGCGGCAGCTGCACTGGCCTGCTCAGAGCAGCCAGGAGAGGCTCGGAGCTAATGTCAGAGACACTGGGCTGGTCCACAGTCAGGTGAAGGACGTCCCGCTCCTGTCTCTTCTCCCTGACATTGTACCTGCAGGCGAAATGCAGACAGGAATTACTTTTTACTTTTTTAAAACACATTTTTATTTCAGCAGTTTAACCCATTTAGACCTGAGGCCGAATCTAAAAGAACCCCCCAAACATTATCTGTATTTGGCCGCCGACACCCATCTGAAAATATGATATTCCACGGACGACCCCCCCCCCCCCACACACAAGCAAAGATTTGAGTTAAAAGCGTTCGCAATGAAATAATATATTAAAATTTGCGCCACATTTTCAGGACTTTTCAGATATAGCAGATCTACAAGATCGTAGCGCTTAACAATAATGTGTTAACCCATTCTGACCGGGAACCCGTTTTGGTGTCAGCATCATGTTATGCTTTAGCTATTGAAAAATAGCAGATCTACAAGCTCATAGCGCGCCACCGAGTGGCGCGCTACGAGCTTGTAGGTCTGCTATTTTTTTTTAAATCGAAGAACGACAGACATTTTTAGAATCTGATCTCAGGTCAGAATGGGTTAATCAGACCAGTGTGTGTGTCCAGTGGAAACCTCGTATGAATCTGATCTCAGGTCAGAATGGGTTAAAACTCACCACTGCCTCAGTGTCACCTCATTGAGCTTGACGAGCTGGATTTTGGTCTGGGCCATGAGGGTCGGGTTGGCCAGGACTAAGTCCCTGACCTTGCAGTAGTCCCGCTTCACCAACCCCCACCGTTTCAGCCGCACGCCGCACATACTCCTGCCAGCAGGGTAGATGCGGCTCAGCTGAATGCACATGGCCTCGACAAGGCGGCTGCAGTCGGGCCATTGTGCAGGAGGAGACCCGGAGCCGAGCATAGAGCTGTAAAATAAACAACCAAAGAAAAGCACAGGTAATGACACAGGTAATGACAATACTATAATAATAATAATAACGTATTCAAAATAATAAGCACTATATATGCCAACAGCTTACGTCTTCACACTGTATTTCCCTGGAATGACAGATGTCTTGGAAGGCCTTGACCGTCCCGCTTTAGTGAGTCGGACCTTGGAGTAGGAGACTGCTGCCTTGTCACTCTCTGGAAGCTTTTCCCAGAGGGCGAGTATCTCCTTCTCCTTGGCCCGCGTCACGGCATGCTGTTGTCGCAGCTTCACCAGACTGACAGCCAGGCAGACGACATGCTGGTAACCCATGGCTCCATCAGGACCCATGGCATCCTAAACAGAAATAGAAACAAAAAAAATGGAAATTGTAAAGTTGTTAATATGTTCCACATACGGACTCGTTCCTACTCATCAATCACGATGCTGTGTACAATACATACATCGTCCGGCTCCCCATAGCTTGCCCAGGTGTGCCTTCATCCTGGGGAGCAGCCTCTGCTGGCCCAGGTGTGGCATCATCCTCATCCTGGGGAGCGGCCTGGCTGTCAGGGACGGTCCTCTGCTCGGCTGGCCCAGACAGTGGCATGTCGGCAGGGTCCGATTGGGTCGGCGTATAGGCGCTACGGTGGTGGAAGACGGGGCTGCCGGGCGGGCAATGGGTGGCAGCGTTTCTTCCAGGCTGTATAGGGACAGGGTGGGGTCGTCGTCCACCAACGCCACGTCCTCAAAGCCCTCGTCCTCCACCGTCGTAGTCCTCGTCGCCGATCCCATCCGGAACATCGGGATCCCTGCCAACTTCCAGATCCAGCACTGCCTCTGTCTGGGAGTATAGGTACTCTAGCCCTATCAGTTCACCTGTATACTCTCCAGGCAGAGGGTAGTCCACCTCCTGCTTGAGTCCCAGGACCTCCTGACTCAGCTGGTTGTGGAAGTGCTGCATCTGGCCACTGTAAAATGTGCTTTATAAATAAATAAAGTGGATTGGATTGGATTGGATCAGAAATGGTTTGGAGTGCATTGTCTCTGTCCGAGAGAGTCCAAATGGGAAAACAGGAGGAGGAACGCCCTACTTCCACCATCTGGCGGAGTCAGGTTAAGACTTGGCTGCCATATGACATAATTTACGTACTCATTTCCGACAGCCCAGATGTAGCCCTCTAAAACATAGGTACAAAAAAGAAAAGAAAAAAAAGACAACCAAACTGAAGCACCCTGTTCTTTTTCAAGTTTGTCTCACTTTGACTGAGACAAATTGGGGTCATATCACGTTTTATTTTTGACTATGGCTGAGCAGAGGTTCCTTGATTTGAAACACAAGAGCTGATAGGTTGTTAATAGATCGTTTGCCTTGACTTCTTTAGCTTGTCCGCTTTTCAACACCGTTCACAGTACAGAGACGCTGATTTCAGATACCTCGGTGTGTTACACTGAATGATGGTTTGCGTTTACACTGATGAGTTGGTTGTTTTGTTGCTGTATTTTGCTAGGTAGGCCTAACCAATAATGGCATTTGGTTGTTGTGATGCTAGGTTACCCAGTGATGATCAAGCCGTCTGCAGGAGGAGTCGGGAAAGGAATGAGGATTTCCTGGAACGATGAAGAGATGAGGTACTGACTGCCTTTCTGTTTTCTAACCTCTCTCTTTGTTCTTCCGATTCCATTGTATTACACTTTCATGTTGGGTCAAATCAATTAAGCAGCAGGAGCTGCCTATAAGCTCCCATATTCTCAATATTAAAAAAATATATATATATGTATGACTATGTTTATCGTACCTTTTAATTTTGGACTAAAAAACATGCAAGAACAGGAACTGTAACCAAATAATGGCCGGTGGGAAAAGAAATAACGACCTACTGCAAATAACGGCCTGGTTCCTTATAAATGCCTTATAAACGGTATCCATAATTAGGGATCCTGGTCTAATGGACCACCTGGCCTGAGAAACCCGTTCTCAAAGACTTACTTCTGGTCATTATTTCAGGAGGGACGAGATCCTTTGGCGACCCCGAAGGCCTATTATTAGGCCTAATAATAATAATAATAATAATACTAATAGGCCTAATAATAATACTAATAATGATAATGATTATTAATGGGAATGAAAAAATATGTATTAAGCCCATTCATTGTTCGTATACCACTGTAATTTAATTCCATAAAGCCCCCCTCCACCCTCGTTAAATGAATATCTGTGGACATGTCTGTCTGCGTGCGTGACAGACAGACAGAGACAGACAGACCTCAAAAGTATGCAACAGATGTATAGCGCTGTTACGACTCACCGAGTCTATGGCAGTTATTGTAAATAATTAAGGCAAGGTGGTAAAATGCCAAAGGTCTTTATTATTACTCGGTGGCATACAAATTAGTGGAAAACAATATATATTTACATGTATGTATTCGATATGAAAGCAGGCTTCCGTGGCCCTGGTGCTCAGAATATAGAATTACTAACGGTGATAACAACAAACGGGATTACACAATAAAATGTTCACACATAGCAACTCTTGCTATACTGAAGTTTCCATATATTACTCCCGGCATGCTCTCACTGCCTCTAGCCTGCTCCACTCTGGAGACTGGCTGTTGGACACACGCACAGGGACCCCCCTGTTTTTACCTGTATGTGTCTGCATATGTGATTTCAGATGACTCTTTTGACTACATTCTTTACCACAAACTTTGCAATTAAAGCGATTTTCCCCTGTATGAGTCCTCATGTGTGATTTCTGAAGGGTCACTTGACTAAAGCCTTTACGACAAACTTTTCAACTAAAGGGCTTTTCCCCTGTATGAGTCATGTGTTTTAGATCACCACTTTGACGATAACCTTTACCACACACTTAGCAACTAAAGGGTTTTTCCCTGTATGAATAATCATGTTTGCTTTTAACTGACCACTTACACTAAAGCCTTTACCACAAACTGTACAAGTAACGGCCTTTTCCCCTGTATGAGCCCTCATGTGTGTTTTTAAAACATCACTTTGACTAAATCCTTTACCACAAACTTTGCAACTAAAGGGTTTTCCCCTGTATGAGTACTCATGTGTGATTTCAGATGGGTCATTTGAGTAAAGCCTAAACCACAATATGAACAACTAAAGGGCTATTCCCCTGTATGAGTCCTCATGTGTTTTTTTAGATAACTTGTTGCAGCAAAGCCTTTACCACAATCTGAACAAGTAAAGGGCTTCTCCCCTGTATGAGTCCTCATGTGTGTTTTTAGATCACCATTTTGTCTAAAGCCTTTACCACAAACGTTGCAACTAAAGGGTTTTTCCCCTGTATGAGTCCTCATGTGTGACCTCAGATTACTCGAGTCAGCAAAGCCTATACCACAATCTGAACAACTAAAGGGCTTTTCCCCTGTATGATCCCTCATGTGTATTTTTAAAACATCACTTCGACTAAATCCTTTACCACAAACTTTACAACTAAAGGGTTTTTCCCCTGTATGAGTCCTCATGTGTGATTCCAGATGGGCCATTCGACTAAAGCCTAAACCACAATCTGAACAACTAAAGGGCTTTTCATGTGTCTTCATGTGTATTTTCAGATGACTTGTTGTAGCAAAGCCATTACCACAATATGAACAAGTAAAGGGCTTCTCCCCTGTATGAGTCCAAATGTGTCTTTTTAAAACCTCACTTCGACTAAAGTCTTTACCACAAACGTTGCAACTAAAGGGTTTTTCCCCTGTATGAGTCCTTATGTGTGATTTCAGATTCATCATTTGAGTAAAGCCTAAACCACAATCTGAACAACTAAAGGGCTTTTCCCCTGTATGAGTCCTCATGTGTATTTTCAGATGACTTTTTACAGCAAAGCCTTTACCACAATCTGAACAACTAAAGGGTTTTTCCCCTGTATGAGTCCTCTTGTGGTTTTTTAGATCACCACTTTGTCTAAAGCCTTTACCACAAACGTTGCAACTAAAGGGTTTTTCCCCTGTATGAGTCCTCATGTGTGACCTCAGACTACTTTTTACAGCAAAGCCTTTACCACAATCTGAACAACTAAAGGGTTTTTCCCCTGTATGAGTCCTCATGTGTGTTTTTAGATCACCACTTTGTCTAAAGCCTTTACCACAAACGTTGCAACTAAAGGGTTTTTCCCCTGTATGAGTCCTCATGTGTGTCCTCAGATTACTTGTTGTAGCAAAGCCTATACCACAATTTGAACAACCGAAGGGCTTTTCCCCCGTATGAGTCCTCATGTGTGATTTCAGAGTACCCGTTGAAGCAAAGCCTTTACCACAATCTGAACAACTAAAGGGCTTTTCCCCTGTATGAGTCCTCATGTGTGTTTTTAGATCACTACTTTGACTAAAGCCTCTAACACAAACTTTGCAACTAAAGGGTTTTTTCCCTGTATGAACAAGTTTGTGCCTCTTCAGATTACCCTTTTGTTTAAACATTTTGCCACACTCTGTACAACTAAAACCTTTCTTTTGTATTTGGCTCTTTGTGGAGTGAGTTTGTGTTGACAGTGTCTGGTCCTGGGACAGCAAGTGGCTTGAAGACAATGTTTGTTCTTCCACATCCTGTGCCTTGTGTGAATCCAGTGTGTTTACAGCCAACTGACCTGATTCAGAACAGTGTGTAGAGAGGGGCTGCTCATCTCTGGTTGGTTGTGATGTTCCACAGTCCACTACATCAACTTGTATTTTCATGTGTTCACTACTAGATGGCTGTGATGTTCCACAGTCCTCTACACCAGCTTGTGTTTTCATGCGTTCAGTTGAGGTGCTGTCTACAGATTCTGTCTCTCTGTTTTCATCATTATAATCATTTTCAATTTTCACTGGTGGTAGTAACGTCATCACCTCCTCTGGTCTTTGAAGTAGGCCGTCCTGTTCCTCTTTAATGAGTGGAGGTTGTAGTTCCTCCTGGACCAGACTGGGGCTCCTCTCCTCGTGTTCAGTGGAAACCTCCTCTTTACACACAGGCAGGGGCAGGAAGTCTAGGGGGAAAATATACAATGAGAGTAAACCATTAGCCTAACAAAGAAAAAGTTGGTTCCCGTTTGCCGACCGACTCTATTAAATATGCGCGACCCATATTATTTTATTGACATTTGGTGAAAAAAAATAAAAAATAAAAATAAAGCTCAGAATCATTAAAATTCTCTTTGATGAGACCATCGGGACGCGCAAAGTCAAAATAAAGTTTTCTTTCGTCTAAAACAACGCTACTCAACCCGCGGCCCGCTCTGCTTTCAGTGAAGAAAAGTCATTTCTAGCGTTTCTAACCACATGATGCGATCATGCGCTACTGAGCCGTTTGTTCTTCCTGCTGACAAAAAGTGGGTGTGTTGTTGTCGATTTACAAGTCCACAAGCTAGCTGCAGCATGCATCCACGGCGCGTTGAGCAGTTGTATATCGGCTCGCGTTCGGTAAACAACAACCTCATGAGGAGGAAGTGCACTGCAAACAAGTTACGGGCGCGGACAGAAAACGGCATGTTTTGTGCTTGTGCAAAGAAGATCCTCCCTGGCTTGTTTCGGAAAGGATCAATGTACGTGAAAGTGCCTTAACAATGGGAATTAAGTCAAAACAGCGCAACGCTTTCATTGACAAGCACCATGCATGCAGGACTGTCGGAGGAGTGGCGAAAATGCAGACTTAAGTGTCACATAAGTAAGAAATCACTCTCCCCCTTCCCTCTCTCTCTCTTTCCCTCCCCGCCGTGTCTCTCTCTGTGTCTCTCTCTCTCTCGTCATGTAGTTGTGGCGTTTACTGTTTTGTTTACCGTCCCCGATGTAGGCCTATGTCGTCTCTCTCCTGCCTCCTCTTTAACAGATGTCGCCCAAATCAAACCTGATTTAGCTGATTTATAAACTATTCGTTTTCATTTGTAAGCAGTATTTCGTAAAGTTAAGCTTGACTGAATGTCACTGGAAGATATTCATGATTCTCTGTTGTGTTTGTCAGCCACTGACTGAAGCCAACTGTAGGCAGATGTTTTCAAGTATAGACCTATATTTAATTTGAGTATTTTGCCTTTTTTCCTGACTTATTGCACTTATTACATTGTTGCACTGTTAATATTCACATTTGGTGAGTGAAGCCAGATTCTTGATCTGGAATCAAGTATGTCCACTTGTCCAGAGAGCCTTATCATTATATCCAGAGAGCCTGAGCCCATTAAGTAGGAAACATATACGTTTGTTTCCAAAACTGTAATTTATAGGTATGTTATTATTTGTACCAATCCATGAGACTGTGATATGGCTTATTCATTTCAGTAGTATTGGCCTCTTGGTTATCTCCGATATTTGATTTATTTGCAACAGTAGTCTGTTCACATTTTGTGAATAAAAGCCTCATTTTGCAACTTAATCTCATTATTATGACAATAATTTTGTTCAATGAGGTTTGGGCTTTCCTAGATGGAAATGTAGTCTGTTTTCTGTGTGTTTCCTCAATATTTAGACTACTCATGAGTCATTGTTAGAAAATCACGGACAAAAAAAATCCAATATAGGACCAACATTATTTGGGCTTGAGGCCCTTGGACTTTTGGTATTTCGCTGAGTGGCCCCTGAGTCACCCTAGGTTGAATATTCAACCCGGAGCGCGGCTGATCCAGTATTTACAACACGGCTGTATTCTAACCAATCAGAAGTGTCCCGGCAGTGCATGTGACTGCAGTCATGATGTGTACACGCTCGGCCAGTGCCCAAAACAAAGTCATCATTTACGTCTATGCTAATGTTATCATGCTAGAAGTCAGCAGCAGTTGAGGAGCAGATGCAAGCATAGCGTCTGCAGAGCCCGAAGAAACTTTCTTAAATCTGCACTGTTGTAGCCAATTTGATCATTTTATGCTGTGGTTAATTTGTTGTGAAGTTTCTATGACAACCTGGGCATAGGCTAACCTGACTTTGCCAGATGGGGGCGGTATTGGGTAACAATGTTTCCCAACACCGCAACCATCTGGGATCTCTCAGGGAGTTGAGCTAACAACGAACAGCTCCTGTACCGAACCAATCAGCGTGAGCTAAGGGCGGGATATGTGCGAAACCGGATGTGAAGCTATATAGACACGTCAATATGATTGGTTGTGTTTGCACGCCCACACAGTGATAGACAGACGGTCCCATCCAATCATCTTGAAAAAAATGAACAGCCCCGTCATCGAATTGCCTCCCGAGATCCCAGATCCCAATAAGCTGTGAAACAAACTTGTGTAGCAAGCTTTTTGGATCTGGCAGCGTCAGGTTAGGCATAGGCGGGTTCAGTCAATCACAGGCACAGCCTACTTGTATGTGTCACAGGTGCACGGCAGCAGGGAATTTGGGAAACTCCACAGGGAAGCGTTTCAGTGTTTTGTTTGTTTTTCAGTTGTTATGATTTATATTGTTTATTTTGTAGCACCAGTTTATTGTTTAAGTTACAGTTTAAATACCCGGCTTTTATGTCATGCTTTATCCATCCTGCAAGCAAAAATAAAACCTTTTAAATGCACTCAACGAGACGGCCTGAGTTACTGTCATCATCACCACGCGTTGGAAAGAGCTTCACACCATATCCCTCACTGGCATTCTTTTGTTGAGAAGTTGCCTTTACACGCACAATTTAATCCCAAAGTGATCAGGCAATTCGGGGATATGGCATTATTTTGGTTTTGACGTTAAGACGTCCAACAAGAGAGTTTTGTGCAAGACCAGTCATGGTACAGCGAAAGTCGCAGCAACACCACAAACCTTCGCATGGCACGGGCACTGTCCTGCTGTCTTGTCTTGTCCCCTGTTTATTTTAATGCTACATTGTCGTCGTCCACGATTCTGGTGAACCGGTCCCCATTGTGGTGCATGTAGGCTACATTTGTAATGATTTGTCTGAGCGAGGTCTTGCGAAATTGTACCGAAATCCGAGTAGAGCCGTCATTCAAAAAGAGCTTACAGGACCCGTGGTGGGGAAATAGCCGGCCAACAAGCTAATGAACATTGAAGTTAAAGTTATGAGCTTGTCTTAAACCTCAGACAAAAATATTCTCTAATAATTGATAGCCAAATATGTCATCACATCTGTCAAAATGTAGCCTACACTTATGCAATGCATATGCTTTTATTTGGTTAAAAGAATCCCACCCGTGTGAAGTGAGGGGCACTCTTATCATCGTACATCATCATGACGTAAAATAGACACTATAGGCCTATGTCTTCGCTCAGACACTGACATAAAATTGTCAATGAGAATGTAATGTTTCTGTAGGACCTTTGTGTACATACACTAAAGGCTGGATAGGTATTGGAGGGGCTAGTGCCCCTCAAAAACAAACAAATCAATTGAACAGAATATCTAAATGTGAATATTAAATGAGAATCACAATATTGTGCTCTGATGATTAGATAACTGTAGCCTAATAGCAATTGCACTTAAATAGAAAGTCTGGAAATTACATTGCATTTATGGTCTGTATCCAGAGAGCTATTTACAATTATTTCTACAATTTTAACACACATTATTATGGTAGTTAATTAAACACAGGTCAATTTGGTTAGCCTACATTATATGATGATTTCGGGTGTGACAGTACAGTACAGTACAGTGACTGTACAGTACATTATAGGGACCCCCACACGGTAACTGTCATTTCTCGACCGTTTCGGACGCGGGGCGGCTCGCCTGAACCGGGCCGGCACCCTGGGCGCGTTCCTGTGGGCCTGGAAGTTTCGGGGACCCCCCTCCCGGGGACGCCCACACGAAGTTGCACCACTTACTTCACATGGGTGTGATTTAAAAAATATATATATCGCGAGTCAATATTGGTCAGAAAAATCGCAATTAGATTTTTTTCTCAAAATCGTTCAGCCTTGTTGTGTGGCCCTGGTTCTTCCCTAATGGGACTGATCGAGGGTAGCTACTGGAACGTAAGTGACCCCGGCTGGGTCACCTGAGTGAGGGGTATGATGTTGGGAGACCCGAAACCCCGATGACCTTGGGATACATCACTGAGGATACGTCCCAGGTGCATCCTTGCGATGTATTTTTGTTTTAGCTGCAAATACATTTTCCATTTCCAATCCATACGTTTATTCCCATCCATAAAAAATGCCATTTATTGCAAACATTCTAATTTACCAACACATAATCATATAGCATATTGCAGTTTGATCGTGCCTATTAGCCTTAAAAGAAAAAAAGAGCCACAGAGAGAGAGAGAGAGAGAGAGAGAGAGAGAGAGAGAGAGAGAGAGAGAGAGAGAGAGAGAGAGAGAGAGAGCATGAAACGTACTGATGTCCAGGTGGTTTTCAGGTTCCTGAGGTTCACTCCAAAACCTCGTCACGATCAGGCTGGACTCTGCACACTGGTCTGCAATGAAGGAATATCATAAGGACATTAAGTATTTTTAATCTGTGTTTGACCGTTTTGGCAGCTTGAAATTCTCTATTCCTTCCTTCCTTATTGACATACCATTGTACCGCCTAGCTGGCTAGCTAGTGGCTATAGCTACGACAGAGCAGATCAGAGGCAGGAACGTATACAGGAACGGCAGCTAGCCACTAGCCAGCAAAGACGTTTCCGAAGTTATTTATGTCTGTGTACCATCATTTCCATAAGGATTTCAACTGATGAACAGGGACCCCACGGGTAGCGATGAAATGAGCTCAACCGGGGGTCCGAGAGGTGCTAGGGGTTATAGGTTTCGGTGTGCTGCCCAGTGCTCCGGTGTTCTAGTTTGTCATCAGACCATGTCAACTTCAGTCCGCGTCAACCGTCGCCGTAGAGACGGACCGAAACGACAGATGTTTTTCACAGTGAAATAATGCGTAGCTGTCCGCGTCAATGCCTGTGTGTCCCCTTTATTTTAATCACAATTCCAAACAACATAGCCTATAAGCCTACCGATGTGATTCTTGTCTTAAGCGTCGGGCAGGCGTTGTGTGGAGTCTGTGGACCTTCGCCAGGTTTTGTTGTTGTTGACTGTCACGGGAAGAAGGGGTTGTCCGACTCTTGTTTCTTAAATTATACATTAGCTTTTAATACATTCTATTCTATTCGCCATTGAAGTATGAGTACGTGTCACGTACATTAACCATGTAGCCCAGCATGTGCGTGAAAATAAACGCATGATGAATGAAGGAATAAAAAATTAAATAAACCCTTTCTGACGGGATTCGAACTTGTCCTGTTCTCAGCATAAGTTCACCTGTCTGGAGCACAGTCCAGTGTGCCATTCTATCGACGACGTTTATTAACCACAATCACATCATGGAGTATGGAACCAGCCATTAACGCACAAAACCTTCATGGTCACTAGGTTAAGTTCAGACCTCATCAGACACCACAATGGTTTGCAACTAACATAGCTTGTGAAGCACTTTGGTCAACTCCGGTTGTTTTATACGTGCTATATAAATAAAGATTGATTGATTTATTGATTTATTGATTGATTGTTGTTGCAACTCTAGATTCAACCCATTGTAAAAAAGTTGCAAATTGCGGCTAATCCATATCATACATAGTCAGGGAATATTATCAGTATAATCTGGGAATAAATTTCTTACCATAAACTGTCAAACTATGGGGTTTTCATCATTCTGAATCCATTCCAAGCATTAGTTTTGCACGAAAAACACTCCTTGGGCTAAAAACAGCCATAAACACTTACCCAAATGTGCCCAAATGTGCTGACCTCATCACATTTGTAACGACGACTATGGCCTTTTTAAGGCCAATGAGTGTTTTTGTGCAAAACTAATGTTTGGAATGGATTCAGAATCATGATGAAAACCCCCTAGTTTGACAGTTTCTTGGTAAGAAATGTATTCCCAGATTTTATTCATGTCCCCTGACTAATGTGAGTAGTAGCATCCAGGCATATTTCATGGAGTTTTAAATTCAATGGGTTTGTATAGGAAGTTGGCAATGTTTGATAAAATTAATATCAAATATCAGACTGAATCAAGAAACTTTTAAAACTGTCTGGGGTGCTCACAAAAGCCAGCTTAGATTTTAAAATCAACCCAAACATGTTTGAAAGTGAACTATCCCTTTAACATGGAGGGAAAAAATGTAGAGGGGGGGTGACTTAGGTGTGATGCTAATTGGCTTGCTCAATTAACAAACACAATATAAGGTTGTGCAAAACACACACCTCTGTGGGAGTAGGAGACAAGGAAGCAGAATTAAGCATTTAAGATAGTTGAATAAGTGAATATCCTGAGGAAATATGGACCCAAAACTGTACACCAAGATCATGGATTATAAATTACACCAACGCTATCCAGAGCCTGAAGAAGGCAAAATTGTAACCAAGCAAGACAGGTGGAATGCGAAGAAGAGAGACGAAAATGATGTGCTTGAGGGTATGTATTGTTACACTGTCAATCTCCATAAGTTGTTTTATAAGATCAGAAATTGTATATTTTTGCCATCACATTTAAGGTTGAATTTTATTTGTACTAGATGGAGTGCTGAAATACTGGTGCAAACGAAGGAAGAACGCAGAGCCACATTTGGCTAAGGTAACTATATTTGTTACTTTTGGTGCTCAAATACTTTAATTCCCCATGGGTAACAAAAGAGGAATCTAAGTATCTGTCTATCTCATCTCTATGCTATCTAACTATGTAGGTTGTGTTATCGGCTGCGGAGGCATCGGGGTATTTTGATGAATTCCATAACAGTGAGATTGGAGGTCACTGTGGGGCAGAAAAAACGCATAATGCAATTATTCAGCGATATTTCTGGCCTGGAATGGAAAAGGACATCAGAAAATGGGTAAGAGAGAGAGAGAGAGAGAGAGAGAGAGAGAGAGTGTGTGTGTGTTAGTGTGTTAATGTGCATATCATTTGACTTAAGGTTGCAGAGTGTCCACGTTGCCAACTAAAGAGGAGCAACCTAAAAGGCAAAGTGCAGTACAACCCCATCTCTGTGAGTCTTGTACAACTGAATATCCCATGCATCTTAATGTGCTAAGATGGGCTACCACCAGCAATTATATACAGATCTCTGTATAATTGCTCTTTTTAAACAAACTTATTTTCAGGTCAAGGAGCCATTTGAATTGGTGGGAATGGACCTGATGTCCCTGACAGAGACGGAGGACGGAAACAAGTATATTTGTGTAATAGTTGATTATTTCACCAAGTGGTCGGAGGCATATGCTCTTAAAACAAAAGATGCTGAAACAGTCACGGCGTGCATCTTAGACTATGTCTACAAGTGGGGGGCACCAATTCGCCTTTTGACTGACCAGGGCTCAGAATTTAGGAACCAGGTACAGTACATACAGTATATACAGTACATTACAAATTATACTTTTTTATTTTATTTTATTAGTAGTAGCTGTGTATAGTCGGGGCTGGGACTCAATCATTCCATTGAGCAGAATTATGATACTTCTTTGAGACTTTGATGCAATGTAGCACTTTGCTATTTGTGTCAAATTCCATTAGAAATCTAATTTATTATGAATGCAAAATGTAATTTAAGGTGAATAAGAGGCTCTGTGAAAAGCTTCACATCCAGCGCAGCTTCTCCGCGCCATACCACCCACAAACAAATGGCCAGGTGGAGAAAATGAATAGTACCATCCAGAGGTAAGTTAATTGCATCTCTGTCCAGAGTCCAGACACACCTACACAACTCATGTTGTAGACTGTAGACTGCTGTAGACTACATTGAATGCATCTGAATGTCTGCTATTATGTTATGTATTGTGAACATTTTCAGGTCTCTCAGAGCACACTGTGCTGAAACACCCAAAACATGGGATAAACATCTCCAGGCCACAATGTTTGCTGTGCGCACCAAAAAGCACTTCACCACCTTGCACTCACCATATTACATGATGTTTGGGAGAGAGGCGAGGTACCCCTCGGAGGTTCTGGTGGACTATGATGTAAGTGGCTCCTTTTGTTAGCACCAAGTCACGTTCAAACCCCGTTATACATTTGCTATTTTTTTATTTTTCTGTACTTTAGGTGACACCAGAAAGAATGGAGGAGTTGGTGATGCAGGAGGAGGTCTTTGAGGGGCTGAAAAAGAAACCCGCTATATATGAGGCTGTGCTGGGCAATGTCAAAAAACAACAGGACAAGGTCAGGAAGAGGAAGCTGGAGCAGGGCTGGGATGACGACTTTGCAGTTGGGGATCTGGTCCTGAGAAAAAACATCAGGGAGGAGCAGAGGAAGGGAGGTAAAATGGCATTGCTGGGGCCATACACCATCACCGACATAAAGGACAAAACGGTGTACTTGGTTGGGAACAAACATGAGAAGCTTATTGCTAATTTGGACCAGCTTTCGCGCTACGTAGAGCCAGAGGAGAGGATTCCAGCAAAGTTTCTAAAGCCAGCTGGAACCTTTCCTCTGGCTCACCCCCCTTCACCACCGCTTTGTCCTTTATCTCACCCTCCTGGTCCTCCCCCTCCCCAACTGCAGTCACCCAGTCCCTGTTCCAGCCCTCTTCCTGACCTGGGCCCCGCACAGCCTTCATTCAGCCCCTCTGGGCCTCCACCTGCCCTCCACAACCCACCATCTGCAGGCATCTCAAACTCACCACCTGCCAGATCAGGAGAGGATCATAAAGATGGTAAATACCTTCAATAATGTGACATCCAGAATAATAATACCATTTACAATTTTGAATGACTGAAATGTTCTGATTTTGCAGTTCTCCATGCTGTATGGAGAGGGCAAAAAGGCCAAATTATATGGTCCAAGGTCAACCAATTCAAGGTATTGACGATGGACATTCAGAGCCTTGCCCCAGGAACAATGGTCCACTGCGAAGTAAGTGTCTTGTTTTGTGAGCAAGTGTTGATATGCAAGTGTTTTTTAATTGTAACTTATTGTGTGTGTGTGTGTGTGTGTGTGTGTGTGTGTGTGTGTGTGTGTGTGTGGATAATAAATGCATACCTGGCATTGGTGGCCCAAAAAGCCAAAAGGGCCATAAAAATCATCCCCGTGTCTGAGATGACCCTTATATGGGAATTAAAATCCAGGGGCGTTAAAAAAGTAAGGATAACGTTTGGTTTTAAAAGTGTTACAGTGTTACAATCACACCATGTTCACAAATTAAATTATCAATTGCAGATTGATCCCCTGGCATGGGATATGATAATGGGGGCAGTGTGCCAAGACGGCCACTACACACTTGTAGTAAGTGAACTTTAATGAATGCAAGTTATGCAGCTATATTTACAACTAATATTTTGAAGTATTAATGTATCCTATCTACTGAAGGTCATGTATCCCAGGGATAACCGAGCCATTTTTGTGGATCCAATGATGGCTACACCACAGAAGGTGAAGACTTGTGAAAATGCAACAAGGCAAGTAAATCCAACATTTATTGTGCTTCATTGTAAATATGTTCAATGGTTTCTGACGTGCACGTAACAAACAGTTTTGTTTATTCTTCAGAGCTTATATGCGAAGGATGAGAGGCGGTGGCACCATTTCACGGTGGCAGTGTGAGACCGTCTCTCATCCTCGCCAAAGGGATGCCACTTCATGTGGGGTGCTTGTATGCAAAGTAAGTAAAGTAATTATATAGACTATAATTTATATCCTATAGTAACAATTAATTTCATACATTCTAAAAGAACACAACTAACACTAACCTGTATTTTAAGATTGCAGAGCAGCTGGTCATGGGTCATGGGTATGATATCGAGTCCGACATAAATACCACAAGGTCCAACATTGGCATTAAGCTAATGGAGGACTCTGGTAGGCTTCATATACATATTTGATTATTAGCCTCACCAAAAGCAAAACATTTGACTTCACTTAACTGAATAATATATTTTCATAGATGACCTGGCAAAACTCTGCCGCTTTTGTGGGGAGATAACCACAGTGAAGGCAGGAAAGTCAGCTGCTGTGGATGACTGGGTAGGAAACATTTAAAGTTCTTTACATGGAGAGCACATTCTTTCTTTAATTTGATTGATTGAGGTATTCGTTAACAGTTTGCAGAATTACAGTACATTTCAAGCACAACTCAATACAAAAACCTAACTGTGAGTGAACTTTAACTAAATACATGAATAACAATGTATTCATGTTCTTTCAGATTCAATGCTCCTCTTGTAGCTTGTGGTACCACCAAATATGCGTAGGCATTACAAATGAGGATGAGGAGTATTTGTGCCCAGCCTGCAATCCCTAAACACTGCCCTCGTTGGCCATCCATCCATCTTTTTTTTTCTTTTTTTTTTTTTGGAACACAAATAACGTGTTCCTTCCACGCGCTACGTCCAACCAGGGAAACTCCCCCCTGTCAGGTGTAAAGGAGCAACTTGGACACTCAGGCATGAAGGAAGCATGAGTCCAAGTCCGTTGCTCTCCCCTTGTCCCCCATATATGGGGACTAGGTTGGTCTCCCCTTGTCCCCCATATATGGGGACTAGGTTGGCGGAGGGTGTGTAGAGCCCAGGATCACATTAGATGATTCACACAGGGGTGAAAAATGGGTTACAAAATCGTGGGATAAAAAATATATATATAAAAAAAAACACGCATGCATTGAAGGATGAGCTAAGCTTAGGCCTTTTTTTTTTGTTTAAAAACACTGCTCACTCCTCATGCATTGAAGGATGAGCTCAGCTTGGGCCTTATGTTTTTTGTTTAAAAAGTAATAAAAACACTGCTCACTCCCCATGCATTGAAGGATGAGCTCAGCTTGAGCCTTATGTTTTTTGTTTAAAAAGTAATAAAAACACTGCTCACTCCTCATGGATTGAAGGATGAGCTCAGCTTGGGCCTTTTGGGCCTTATTTTTATTTATTTTTTCAACACCGCTCACTCCTCATGGATTGAAGGATTAGCTCAGCTTGGGCCTTATGTTTTTTGTTTAAAAAGTAATAAAAACACTGCTCACTCCTCGTGCATTGAAGGATGAGTTCAGTTTGGGGCTCTCTCCAGGTTGGCAGAGGGTGAGTAGCTCCCAGGATTACATTTTAAGAAATTAGCACTGGGTGTAAAATGTGTTACAAAATCGTGGGAGAAAAGAAAAGATGACCTGTCTTGTTGCTTTTGGCCTAGTCTGGATGACCATACATACGTCTGCAAAGATTCCAATTCAATTGAGATGGAATGCTATTTAGATACTAGGTTCATTATGTATATACTATCCTATAGTTTCAATGTGTAAATTATTTTTAATCCTGGTTTACTGAGGCAACATTTGTCTCTCTGCATTTGATGCATGTTTACCTTGCTTATTGAAACTTGTTAGTCACTCTGGATAAGTTAAAGCAGCTAAATGCCTAAATGATAAGTTCAACCCTAACATCTATTATGGTGAATTTCTACACTGCCAACCAATGTCACCTGCTCCGTCAACATGGAAAGGTTACAAACTGATACAGAGGAGCTGCAACCACTGTCCTGATGTGATCAGGAGCAATCTGACATTAGACACATGTGTGCCCTTTTGTGGTCATTTTTGTTCCACACTAGAACAGTGGGCAAGGCAAGAATGTTACTCTTGTGTACTACTATGTATGGGATGTGCCAAATAAAATAACTTGACTTTTAAATCATGTGGTTGGCTGATTTACTTGGCCTCTTTAGTGATCTTTGTTGTCTATGAGGTCATGTTATAAACACACTGTCTACCCTATAATGCTTCAATTATTTACAATTTCTAAGTAGCCTGTAAAACATAATGACTCTAAGGTGAATTTAGGTGATGATGGTGAGAGATGTTTTTAGAAACAAATTGGTCAGGAAGAGCTATGTTGCAAACCATTGTGGTGACTGTCACTGACTGAGGTCTGAACTTAACCTAGTGACCATGAAGGTTTTGTGCGTTAATGGCTGGTTCCATACTCCATGATGTGATTGTGGTTAATAAACGTCGTCGATAGAATGGCACACTGGACTGTGCTCCAGACAGGTGAACTTATGCTGAGAACAGGACAAGTTCGAATCCCGTCAGAAAGGGTTTATTTTATTTTTTATTCCTTCATTCATCAATGCGTTTATTTTCACGCACATGCTGGGCTACATGGTTAATGTACGTGACACGTACTCATACTTCAATGGCGAATAGAATAGAATGTATTAAAAGCTAATGTATAATTTAAGAAACAAGAGTCGGACAACCCCTTCTTCCCGTGACAGTCAACAACAACAAAACCTGGCGAAGGTCCACAGACTCCACACAACGCCTGCCCGACGCTTAAGACAAGAATCACATCGGTAGGCTTATAGGCTATGTTGTTTGGAATTGTGATTAAAATAAAGGGGACACACAGGCATTGACGCGGACAGCTACGCATTATTTCACTGTGAAAAACATCTGTCGTTTGGGTCCGTCTCTACGGCGACGGTTGACGCGGACTGAAGTTGACATGGACTGAAGTTTGAAAGAGGATAATTCAAGTTTTCTCTACATCTGCAATGTGAGTTATACAAGCAGATCGGAAATGCAATTTGGATCAATGTTGGATGTCAATGGGGGGTTTTGCAACTTACGGCTAACACACACACACACACACACACACACCAACACACATACCTGCAGTGTGCAGTTCGGTGTTGTGTAGTGTCTCCATCTCTCTCTGGAACAGGCTGCACATGAACTGTGCGGCAGCACTAAGGCGCTCCAACACAAACACTCTGACCCGACAAACATCACTGCTTGTGTGTTTCTCCAAAATACACGATATCTCCTCTCCCACCGACGTCATGTGTCCATTTATCTCCAGCCGTACAGACTCCATTTGACTCGTTTGTCCTCCTTTAAGAGACAATTTAACTCCTTTAACCGACATTTTAACTACTTTAATGAGACATTTGACCTCCTTTGTTGTGAGACCGTCTTCATTTAGGAGAAACCTCGCAAGTCGCATCATCAACAGGAAGAAGGAAGAACTACATGACCTTCTACTTCCTGGTCAACGTGTGTCAAGCATGCGCAACACAGTATCGAGGGCACTGTGGCCTTTCGCCCCCTAGTGAAGGTGGTGTGTAACGGTCGCTGATAGATTTAGATATCAGACAAACGACTGTTATCTACTAGAATTTCGCCGGCCTTCGGCCGGCGAATCCTAGTTACATTGCAGCGCAATATGGGAAGAAGGAAATTCTCAGTAGTGTGCCCTGCACATATGTAGTAACGGATGGGTTATAAAGTATTAATAATAACAGAAAGTGTTTTTTATTTCTCATAAATACGCAAACATGGTGAAACAACTACAGTCACAGAGAGCAGTGCCAAGGTAGCTGCTGCCTGCTAACGATGCAAACAACAGCCTTGCCTGTCGTGTGTGTGTGTGTGTGTGTGTGTGTGTGTGTGTGTGGGGGGGGGGGGATAGCACTAATTTTTGACATTTTACTGTGTCATAAATATTTACATCTGTAGCCTATATTGTGATTACATTTGACCGTACATTTGACTCTTGTGTTATATTCTTGTGAAATATTCAGTAAAGTATTGTGGTGAAATATTCACCCCAAGTTGATAAGATATGCAGAGAATATAATACCAAGAACCCCCAGTTTGAAATGCATTAGGCCACAGACCCCCATTTGATACCATTTGCTCTCTGGGAAAATCAGGGTCCATTTGGTTCCATTTGTATGCTCTTGGAGTATGATGACTGCTAACAGTATTATCATAAAATATGTCTCAGTTTGAAGATTCCAAAAAACATATTTCATATGTGTGAGCTTGTAAAGTAGAACGTTCAACCTAGAGACAGTGTTGCCAAGTCTGATCATTATAAGCTACTTCGGACTTGTTTATCTATTGGTAGTCCTTGACATGGAAATGTTTGAGTTCCACTGCTCTGAAACAACATTAGACAACAAAGTTTGACAGTCAACACTATAATTGATTATTGTAAGACTAATTTCCGGACCATTTTTGATTTACCTACTTTGAACTGGCCTATTAACATTTTTATAGACCTGGTTGCTTGTTTCACTCTCACATCCACGATATGTGGCAACCCTGGTTTGTTTTGGTTTGCGTGTGGTTGTTTTTTTGTGTTGCTTTAGCATCTTTATCACAGTAGCTATCAGAGGTTGCAGCAGCTGCTGCTGTCATGAAAACGCAAGTTTCTGTCCCAGAAGCTCACGTTAGGTCTGCGCACACTGTATGTTGCTATGGCAACCTGTCATCAAATGCTGCTAACGTTGTGGTCAGCACTGTTAGCATGTGTGCTATCAGGCAAAAGCTGAGATAGATATAAAACTACTGGCCAAAATGTCATACAAAACACAACAACTAAAATCGGAATGTAATTGTGACCTACAGACCATCATGATTTGCTTGCTGGACCTATAATTAATTTATTTGCATTAAATTGCCACTCGCCCATATAAATAAAAAGCAATAGCCTGCATGTGTGTGTGTGTGTGTGTGTGTGTGTATGTGTGTGTGCGCGTGTGCGCAAGACAGACGTGCGTGTGTGTGCAGGCTGAGAGCTGGTGACTGTGATTGACGTGTGAGCTGGATAAATCAGTGAGAGTTGGAAAAAGCGCCCGCAGAGCCAACTCGCAGGCAGTGCCTCAGGCCAGATGCCCGAGAATCGGTACAGGAATCTCTGGGTCACCAGTTTTGGTGTGACACACACGGCTTCCACATTTAGCTTCATACTGGGTGAAAGTGGCGTTCCAAAAATTATTTTTCCCCTCGGAATTCTTATTCACAATGAGATGGAGTTGAGGTGTTTGTGTTTGCTTGCTGGAGCTATAATTAATGTATTTGCATTAAATGGCCACTCGCGCATCGAAGTAAAAAGCAAGATGGCTGCCGATTGCGAGCGGAGAGACGGAGAAAATAGTGACGTGTGAGCCGGGGGCGGGCCTCTGACAACAGCATGAACACAGGGCAGTGTTGCCAGGTTTGCGAATTGTAAGCGAGTTGTAGTGTGTGTAAATAGCGTGGTTGTGGCCTTGTTTCTGCCCCTGTTCGGGCAACAGAACATGTCGACCAGTTTCTGTCAACCGCTTTTGGTCAGGTGACCAACTCCACAAATGTTAAATTAGATGAGGAGTGAAATGTTAAAATAAAGCCATCGATGGAAACATAGTCTATGTGTATCGTTGCTGTCGGGTGGAAACCTTGTAGGCCTATATGTCCAAACATGAAAAGTGAAAATAATAATTAATTGCATTTTTAAACCGCTTTTCAAAGTGCTTTACAACAGACGACAGCAGCGTCCTCACTTCCCACATTCACAAACAGGACAGATTAGGGCGTCCTTATGTGTTTTTAGAAAGGTTGTAACTTGTGTCCATATTACAAACATCCTTTGCTTTTGAGTCTGAATGACCGTATAATCTTTACCACTTCAGATTCGGTAATCTCATCCAACCTGAAAATGGGCCTGTCATCCTTAATAGGATCACAAGTCCAAGTTCTAGTAGAGAAGCTTTGAGCCAGCTCCTCAACAGAATTTATAAAGAAACTATTAAAATGATTTGCAATCACATCATAAGGTTAAAATTCCATTCACTTTAAGTTCGAGTTCCTTTGTTTTGTGATCCTTATTTCTCCCACTTAGTTTATTAAGGTTTTCTGTTAGCAGAGCTATCATTGTAGTGTAGGAAGAGTCTTGATAGCATGGAGACTGGTCAGTATATAAGGAGGAAATAAATAATACACGAGTAGGCATCAGCGTCAGTTCACATCATCCACTCGTCAGCTTGTTGACACACAACAGAACACTGACGAGAGGCGTTTATTTAGCCAATATATACACTCACGTTAATGGGCACTTCCTGTCAAGGATTTGTCACTTCAGAATAAGACCATGTATACACAATATAGATCACATTCCAACACCCCCACTTGATCGAATATTGGTAAACAATAAAATGCATTAAACTTAATAATGTTAAACCTTGAATCTCAACTTATTTTACACAATCTTTTCACATAAAGTAATAATCCATTTCAATAAATATGTGCAAAATGTAAGCATCTCTTTTACATCTGTCATCATGTTATGTCATCAAATTACTGGTTGCAATAATACAACTTCAAATACTCGTCATTTCTCAAATACAAGTTACTTTTCAAATAGGCCTACTCATTAATAAATAGCAGATTAAATAAATCACAGAATCAGATATCACTCAAATACAAAATGAACACTTGTTTCCCTTTCTTTTGTTTTACTGTGTTATGACAATCATGCATCACCCTGTTTCTGTTTGCATCCCCCACTACATTCTTGCCCTCTTGCAGTATAGTCAGGGTAATATATATCATGTTCTCTCAGAACTCTGTAACAATAATCAAAGCGCATCATGGTGGTCATCAGTAAATGCTAAAGTGTATTTGAATCCATCTTTAGCTGTTGGATCGATCAGTCCAGATAAATCAGTGTGTACAATTTATAGTGCAGCTTTAGCCCTTTGGTCTGGCTCTCAGCTGTTTCGGCTCTGAGCAAATTCACCTTTTGTGCACACTTCACATGACAATTTGGAAATATCAACTTTGCCTTTCATTTCCATACCCTCAGTTACATTCTGCAATTTCAACACATCTTCGCAGTTGCAATGGCTTAGAATTTCATGCCACGTTTTGATATTCAACATCACAATTTAAATAAAACAATCTGTCATGTACCTTAATGTTGAATGTCGTACCGTTTTTATGGATTAGCTTGTTCTGTCCCTCTTTGAATAGGACTGCAGGCTCCGTTAGATATAGCTGCATGCATTGATTGAGAAAATGTCTTGGGGAAAGGATGGAACATAGAGCACCCCCTTCTGCATCGTTTCCACCTCACGATCATTGTTATCTCTCAGCCAAATGTTTGCAGTACCTCTCTTCAGCGCTATGCCAGAGGCCCTCACTCCATCAGCCAACTCCAGAACTTACTTTCGTGGCTCAAAACTCTCGTCAAAGTTTCGGAACTTCTTCACGTCGGTCACAATGTGTGACGTAGCCCCGGTGACGACCATCAGCCCAATGCTCAGAGCAATGCCCTGACATAGTCTCTGCTTCGGTCTCCCGGCGTCGTCCAAGTTGCGGTTCACCTGGCCCACCTTGAAGGTGAACGTGTGCTCCTCTTCATCCTGCGTCACGTTGACGTTGTCCCTTCGTCTTCTCCGCCTGCAGTTTGTATCGTTGTGCGTGGAACTTTTGCAAAGACTGCACCACTGTCTGTTCTCTCTGGCCGGCAGCATCCTCGCACTCGAAAGCTTTATGCCACCCTCTGGCCGCAGTTGTAACAGCACAGTTGCATGTCTTCACCAACGGAGTTGCACTTGCCACTGAACTTATCAGTGCGCTCATAACTCCTCAGCTTGAGAGTTGCACATGCCACTGAACTTATCAGTGCGCTCATAACTCCTCAGCTTGCGGTCTTAAACTCAGCGAAGGTGATCTTGTCATCACTTTGTGTAATGTGGATAAAAATGGCTTGTATGACTCTGGCAGCCCCTTCAGAATCATAGCTGTCAATAAGCCGTCACTTATAGTCTCTTCCGCATTCTTCAATTTCCTCAGTGCAGTTCTGCTCGTATAATATAGTCAGTAATTGTTTCATTAGCAGCTTTCTGGAGCGACGTAAGCTCTGTGTACACTCTTGGTTTTCTCTTACCAGCATTAGTGATCGTTCAGAATCTTCAACGCCTTCCTCCCATCTCTGCTGCATCACGCACAATCAAACAATTAAAGACAAACTTTTATCGTCGAGCACTTGAATAAGCTCAGCATACGCCTCCTCATTCCTTTCGGCGTCCACATTGTCGCCGTCGTCAGGCGCATTCAATGTGGTGCTCTTCAGCCCTCGCAGTCTCAGGTAGGCGAGAAATCTGGTCTGCCATACCTAGAAATGGCTTCCTTCTCCGACAAACAAACACAGCCTACTCCACGGTTTCCAATGCTCTTCCTGCTGGGTCCCATAACCTGTTAGCAGAGCTATCATTGTAGTGTAGGAAGAGTCTTGATAGCATGGAGACTGGTCAGTATATAAGGAGGAAATAAATAATACACGAGTAGGCATCAGCGTCAGTTCACATCATCCACTCGTCAGCTTGTTGACACACAACAGAACACTGACGAGAGGCGTTTATTTAGCCAATATATACACTCACGTTAATGGGCACTTCCTGTCAAGGATTTGTCACTTCAGAATAAGACCATGTATATACACAATATAGATCACATTCCAACATTTTCCCAAATCAATTTGCCATTTCCCCTTGCATCTTCTATTACTTTAATGAAAAAAATCCGCTTTTGATTTCCTTAAGTTCCTTACTACCTTGTTTCGAAGGCTTGTGTCCTTGTGTCCTGCAGAAGGACGTGACTGCGGTCTTGTTAGCCGCTTGCTAAACTAACGCTATTTTGTGAAGACAGAAAACGTGTTCCTTTTTAGCATCCTATACTCTGCTCCACTGTATACACAGCGAACGTGTCGACAGTTAGCACAGGTTAGTTAGGCTATAGCCACGGGTTACTGCTTCACTGTAAACACAGTGTTCGTGTTCAGTTAGCATCCCCGCTAAACTTTAGTTCCACTGAGTGTGTGCACAGCAGACGTGCCGCCAGTTGGCGAAGTTTGGCTAGGCTCTAGCTACACCAGTACGCAGCGAACGCGTTGCAGGTACTAGCTGATTTTCCCTCTCTTTTCTCTGACCTGCAGAAAGCCGAGAGAAGATGGCAGAGAGAAACAAGCGCCGTCGCCGCAAAACACAGGTCAACCAGAAACACTGAACACAGAAGAGCCACTATCCGCTCTGGCCTGAAGTGGCCCACTGAAGAGACCCCAGCGGAAGCTCAAGAGGCCTCGCTGTGGCACGATTTCGGCGGGGCCAAAGACCCACCCCGCGTCAAGCAGATCCTGCCTTTGGCCACGCACTGAGCGTGTCGTGGAAGAACCCCAACACCTTCTCTTTTTTTCCCCGGACCACAAGAGGGACCATGACTGTGCGGGGACGAAGGTGGCAGGCCTGGAGGGCATACCTGTGATGGACAGGCAGATGGCAGCTCATCTCCTGCGCCAGCCAGAGGCCCGGTGGGACAAGGAGCCCGTCTTTCCCGATGCCCACAACAAAGAGCTGTCCCATCACCAGAGCTGTACCATCACCAGGAAGGCCTATACTGGTCTCTGACGCTCGGCATCAAGGCCCGCCAATGCCGTTGCTCTGCTCCAGGGGCTCCACCTCACATATCCTCCGGTCCATGGGTGACGAGCCAAAATTGGAGCACCTGCTTGAACTGCGGTGGATCCACAAGGAAACCCTGTTCCTCACCGAATACAACACACAGATGACCGGGAAGGCCTGCATGGCTCACCTCGTTGTCCTCGAGAGAGCCAGGTGGCTCAACCTCTCCCTGAAGTTCGGTGACAGGGCCGCTACGCTGGATCAGCCCGTCCTGCAGTCCAGCCTGTTCTCCGGTTCCGTGCCGGACATAACGGCCCGCCAACGAGCAGGACAACAAGCAGAAGGAGGCGCTCAAGGCATACATGCCCACGGAGCCCCCAAAGACGTGACCGTGACTATGGCCGAGAGGCGTGACTCCAGGACCCAGTTCAAGGCCCCAGAGGCAGCGAGGGCCCGTCTGCTGTATCTGGCCACCATGCACGCAGGAAACCATCAGCCTCCCCCGCTGGAAGGTGTGAGGATTGCAAACAACATCAAGAGACAGACAGGCCGTGGACAGGTTTGAGCCCAGAGTGTGGCACTCGTTTATTGAAAACCAAATCAGATTCACAGGGAAAAATAATAATAATAAACTTAGGTTCAACTCAAACGTTCAGAATTCGATAACTGTAGCACTTCTGGTGCGTGTGAGTATAGGACAGCCGCTCTGGGCTTTGTATCACAGTCTTAGGTTTCCTTCCTTTTTCCTCTATATCCTCCAAGCCAATACTGTTGCCAGCCTCCTGCCACCGAGCCCAACGGTGACCCGGCTCTCAATAGTAATCCTAGGAGGTGAGAAATATATAGTCAGTCTGACATATTTGTACAGTATGATATTCGTGAGGGAGTGTGTGCTCGCTTACCGTCAGACCGCGTGCCATCCTGCCCCGGCGAGAGTCAAGAGCGAGTGGGGGGGAGATGAAGGCTTCTTATAGTGTTTGGCTGGGAGCACAGGTGTGGCTCATCTGAAGCCCTCCAGCAGTGTAATGGTGGTAGTACCTGCCCCCTATGATGCAGCCCAGCCTGTTGTGCTCCACTCCGCCTCCCCTGCTCTCTCTCTCTCCAGGGAGGTGCTCAGGTGGCACGCGGTCCCTCAGCGAGACACCACAAAGGCAGCGCGGCGGCGGCAACAAGAACGCCAGCGGCGGTCAGCAGCGCAAGTAGCATGCGGCGGAGCCTCGGGGAGATGTCGGTGGACACCGCCTCCCCCCCGTTCTTTTTCCCAGTGTTCCTTTTCCCAGGCACGGCATAGTGGCCACGTTAATACGGTTAGCACCGGACTCGAATGTTCATATTGCTTTACCTCTAAGAGTAGCTGCTGTTGCACCGCACTTTATAGAGAATGTGTCGCTGAATGCTTTGCCTCCCATGTTCCCTCCCTTGGTTCAAATACATTTGTGCAGAACGAATCAGTTGAATCATTGCCTGTACCCTTGTGTGAACATGCGGGATATGAGCCCACTGCCGCGCCAATCGCTATCAGCGGCAGTGAGACTACACAACAACACGATGACAAAACCTCTAGCAGGTTTTGCCATAATGAGACGGGGCCACCACGCCAAAACTTTCAAAAGCACGGTGACAGAGCCTCGTAAGTGTGTGTGTGTGTGTGTGTGCGTGTGCGTGGTGTTGCAGCGCTGGTGGATGGGGGGTTGCATAGTAGGCCTATTGGGTTGTGTTTCTGTGGAGGAGGATTTTTGTCACGGGAGAAAGAAAAGAACATGTACACGTGATGCGGAAATCCTCCCTAACCGTAACACGACCGTGTTATGGTTAGGGAGACATTACATGAGACCTTTTCAGAGGTGGATGCGGTCGCTCGTTGTACCCAACACATTGCATGGTAACAGTCGAAGCAGGATGCTCGACAGCTCTGCGGCGATGGAGAGACAGGTATTTTCTTTCCGAAGGGGTAACCATGGGGTTAGTCGTATCGAGAAAGATAATCACCACGGATGCCAGTCTGACTGGCTGGGGCGCTACCCACGAGGGCAGGGCTGCCAGGGGTGTGTGGGACGGCAGTCTGCACACATACATTATCTAGAGCTTATGGCGGTGTTACTGGCTCTGACACTTTGAGGTGTTCATAAGGAACTGTTACGATCTGGTCAGGACGGACAACACAACGACTATGTGCTACATCAACCAACAGGGCGGGCTACGATCCCGGTCTTTGCATGCTTTGGCACAAGAACTGACACTGTCGTGCGACACTTGGAGTCAATCACGTTCCGGGGGAAGTGCCACTATGCGGAGTGGTCTCTGCACGAAGCAGTGGTCTCTCAACCCTGGGAAAGGTTCAGCCGACCACTGATGGACCTGCTTGCCTCAGAGGGAAACAAGAATTGTCCACGGTTCTTCTCCATGACAGGTCAGGGCTCTCTGGGTGTAGACGCTCTGGCTCATGACTGGCCAAAAGGCCTGCTTTATGCTTTTCCTCCAATATCCCTGATATCTCCGGTATTGGAACGGGTGAGGACCCAGGGCCTGTCAGTAAGTCCGCACACAGGTTTGCTCCAAAGGTGTTTTCTTTGATTCAAAACACCATGAAGAAGACACTTTGCGCAGATCTCCCATTTTCTGCGCACACTCACCGTGGCCTCACAACAGTGCAACACCAGTCCTCCACATCCCCAAAATAAATCTATAGTTTATGTGGTATATATTCTGTGAAATGTCTGTAATTTTGTGTATATACAAGCTCCAAGTGTTAATTGCGTCCGCAGCAAGTTGTGAGCTTGCAGATCTTACACTTTCGGTGAGCACACTCACCACAAATCCAAGCAGAGGTCTTCACAAGTATAGAACACCACCACCACAAAGTCGTCAGCGCATGGCGTGTCCCCGCAAAAAGTTGAGATTGAACTTGTGCCATACTCAGGCAATCCTCAAGAGATCGTTATAATTCCAAGTGGTCTAAACTCCGTGAAGTGTATATTTTCATTGGGTGTACAAATCACGTTTCTTTATGTTCCTTTATCAAACGATATGGAGAGATGCCATGCAGCCTATATTGAATACGTGTGAACTGGTACACTCAATTTTTGATCTATAAAGCCAAACCTCATTTGAAAGAATATATTAAGAGTAGGCTGCCTATATGACAGCCTTTAAAAATATAGCTAATATTGGAATTTTACACCGCTGTGCTATAATTCAATCATGCAAGTCTGTTTGCACGAATCTGGGTCAAATCAATTAAGCAGCAGGAGCTGGCTATAAACTCCCATATTCTCAATAATAAATACAAAAAATATGTATGACTGTGTTTATCATACCTGTCACAAACTGTAAAGGGCAAGTTCCCCTCCGCTCCACAAGGAGACTCCACAGTGGTTCAGGAAGGACTTGTGGCAGTGCCTCACTGCCTCCCTCACTTCCTCCCCCTCACTTCCTCTCAATAAAGCAGGCCTGGATGCTCACTTGTCCCTTTATCCCCAACCACACAGCCATACCCTTGTCTGCTGTGTGCATGATGCAGATTTCCTATGCGTCTTTGAACTTGTTTCAATGTAAGTCACCTCCATGATGTGGGTTATATTTAAGACTGCATTTGATTTATAACTGATATTCTGATTTATAGTATGAACTTATACTACATATGTGGCTAATTATTATTTGAATATGCAATAGGAAATGTATAATTATGAACTAAAGGCCATACTTTATAATTTAATGTTTATATAGAAATATATATTATAATTTGTTTCCTTTCTTTGTTTATAGAACCATAAAGGCAATCATAAAGGCAATCTT
This sequence comes from Protomyctophum bolini, assembly GCF_963924005.1. Taxonomy (NCBI): domain Eukaryota; kingdom Metazoa; phylum Chordata; class Actinopteri; order Myctophiformes; family Myctophidae; genus Protomyctophum; species Protomyctophum bolini. The sequence continues at coordinate 43,999,774 of NC_137869.1, forward strand.
CATGCAAATGTCAACCTTTATCCTGCAAATAAAACTGGATAATACAAAATCCTGATTTCCTGGTGGTTTGTGGCTCCAGTTGAACTTTATATCCTAACAATACCTTTTAATTTTGGACTAAAAAACATGCTCGACAGGAACTGTAACCAAATAATGGCCCGGTGCAGGCCAGTGGAAAAATAAATAACGACCTACTGCAAATAACGGCCTGGTTTCTTATAAATGCCCGGCATTTATAATATATATATATATATATGGTATCCATAATTAGGGCTCCTGGTCTAATGGACCACCTGGCCTGAGAAACCCGTTCTCAAAGACTTACTTATGGTCATTACGAGTAAGACGCGCAAACGCGGGAAGCGAACGCAGCTGAGACCCTGCAGATCATGTCTGTCTGTCTGTCTGTCTGTGTGTCTGTCCCGCTGTTACTGTATATGTGGACCTGGCCCCTTTTGTGCCCATATATGGAGCTGAGTGGACCTGGCCCCTTTTGTGCCCATATATGGAGCTGAGTGATTGCTGATGCAACACACTCCATATTTGGATAGCGGGACAGACACACGGACAGACAGACAGACAGACAGACAGACAGACACACACACACACAGACATGATCTGCTAGGTCTCATAGTAAGTGCTCACTGCGTTCGCAATTATATTTTGAATGCCTTCGGCAGAGTTTAAATGAGCCATTTTCATCTAGATTAACTCCACGATTGCAGTGAAATTAATCTAGATTAAAACATTTCATCTATGCCCACCACTAAAAAATATACACACAGAAAAAAAACATGGAACAGTGAAAGCTTTATTTTAAAAAGCACACCAAAACTGACTTTTCAAAGAAAGAAAAACAATTCTACTTAGCTACAAAATAATGGTAAGTAGAATAACTTTAAATAAGTATGCAACCAAATATGGTATCAATCCTCATTATCTTCACATTTGCATTTTGACCAAAGCATTTGCCACACTGCAGCTAAAGGGTCTGTTTTAGGGCTTTTTACCTGTATGTGTCTGCATATGTGATTTCAGTTGACCCTTTTGACTACATTCTTTACAACAAACTTTGCAATTAAAGGGATTTTTCGATGCGAATCCTCATGTGTGATTTCTGAAGGGTCACTTGACTAAAGCCTTTACGACAAACTTTGCAACTAAAAGGATTTTCCCCTGTATGAATAATCATGTGTGCTTTTAACTGACCACTTAGACTAAAGCCTTTACCACAAACTTAGCAACTAAAGGAATTTCCCCCTGTATGATTCCTCATGTGTGTTTTTAGATCAACACTTCGACTAAAGCCTTCACCACAAACTGTACAAGTAAAGGGCTTCTCCCCTGTATGAGTCCTCATGTGTGTTTTTAGATCACCACTTTGTCTAAAGCCTTTACCACAAACATTGCAACTAAAGGGTTTTTCCCCTGTATGAGTCCTCATGTGTGATTTCAGATGGGTCATTTGGCTAAAGCCTAAACCACAATCTGAACAACTAAAGGACTTTTCCACTGTATGAGTCCTCATGTGTTTTTTCAGATTACTTGTTTTAGCAAAGCCTTTACCACAATATGAACAAGTAAAGGGCTTCTCCCCTGTATGAGTCCTCATGTGTGTTTTTAAAAGATCACTTCGACTAAATCCTTTACCACAAACTTTGCAACTAAAGGGTTTTTCCCCTGTATGAGTCCTCATGTGTTTTTTCAGATTACTTGTTTTAGCAAAGCCTTTACCACAATCTGAACAAGTAAAGGGCTTCTCCCCTGTATGAGTCCTCATGTGTGTTTTTAAAACATCACTTCGACTAAATCCTTTACCACAAACTTTGCAACTAAAGGGTTTTTCCCCTGTATGAGTCCTCATGTGTGATTTCAGATTGGTCATTTGACTAAAGCCTAAACCACAATCTGAACAACTAAAGGGCTTTTCCCTTGTATGAGTCCTCATGTGTGTTTTTAGATCACAACTTTGACTAAAGCCTCTACGACAAAATTTGCAACTAAAGGGCTTTTCCCCTGTATGAGTCCTCATGTGTGACTTCAGATTATCTTTTGTAGCAAAGCCTATACCGCAATCTGAACAACTAAAGGGCTTTTCCCCTGTATGAGTCCTCATGTGTGACTTCAGATTACTCTTTGTAGCAAAGCCTATACCGCAATCTGAACAACTAAAGGGTTTTTCCCCTGTATGAACAAGTGTGTGTCTCTTCAGATGTCCCTTTTTTTTAAACATTTTGCCACACCCTGTACAACCAAAACCTTTCTTTCCTATTTGGCTCTTTGTGGAGTGAGTTTGTGTTGACAGTTTCTGGTCCTGGGACAGCAAGTGGCTTGAAGACAATGTTTGTTCTTCCACATTCTGTGCCTTGTGTGAATCCAGTGTGTTTACAGCCAACTGACCATATTCAGAACAGTGTGTAGAGAGGGGCTGCTCATCTCTGGTTGGTTGTGATGTTCCACAGTCCACTACATCAGCTTGTGTTTTCATGTGTTTAGTTGAGGTGTTGTCTACAGCCTCTGTCTCTCTGTTTTCATCATTAGATTCACTTTCACTTTTCACTGGTAGTAACGTCATCACCTCCTCTGGTCTTTGAAGTAGGTCGTCCTGTACCTCTTTAATGTATGGAGGTTGTGGTTCCTCCTGGACCAGACTGGAGTTCTTCTCCTTGTGTTCAGGGGAAACGTCCTCTTTACACACAGGCAGGGGCAGCAAGTCTAGGAGGAAAATATAGAATGAGAGAAAACCATTTCATAATTTCATGGACAAACTTCAGCTGCAAATACATTTTCTATTTCCAAATAAGTTTATTCCCATTCATAAAATGCCATTTGCCCTAAACATTCTAATTTACCAACACATAATCATATAGCATATTGCAGTTTGATCGTGCATATTAGCCTTACAATAAAAAAGGAAAAATAGCCAGAGAGAGAGAGAGAGAGAGAGAGAGAGAGAGAGAGAGAGAGAGAGAGAGAGAGAGAGCGCATGAAACATACTGATATCCAGGTGGTTTTCAGGTTCCTGTTTAAGACTCCAAAACCTCTTCACCTTCAGGCTGGACTCTGCACACTGGTCTGCAATGAAGGAATAACATAAAGACATTAACACATTGGCTGCCACTAAAGTCTCCAGCGCTGTAGTCGCTTGAGTGACCGGCCGGATGCACAGGTTTAATTTTGAAGAACTTTCACGTTCAGTTCCCCAAAAATCATGAAGCAAAAAAATCGCCCATTACTAAATCCGTCTAACATTACACCGTTCAGGGTGAACCATCCCTGCTCCATGTCGGTGGTTAATCACACTAGCCTGTCGGTGAATTATCTCCCAACAACGACCACCTAGCCATACGTTATCCCTTACATATATGGGTTTAACTCATTTTGGGCGGGAACCCATTTTGGTGTTAGCATCATGTAGTGATTTAGCAATTGAAAAATAGCAGATCTACATCAATCAATCAATCAATCTTTATTTATATAGCAATTTTTTCAGGCAGCGAGTGCAGTTCAAAGTGCTTTACAGTAAGAGCAACAAAAAAAAGATAATAATATATATATATATACATATACATATAGATAAACATACACATACATATATATACATAAATATACAAGCTCATAGCGCGCCACCGAGTGGCGCGCTACGAGCTTGTAGGTCTGCTATTTTTGAAAATTCGAAGAGCGACTGACATAGAAGACATTCTTAGAATCTGATCTCAGGTCAGAATGAAAACGGTCAGGATGTAGAAGACATTTTTTTAATCTGATCTCAGGTCAGAATGGGTTAACACAGCACTTTCTCAAAAACACATACACTTTTTATTAGGACTCATTCAAATGACCACGAGTAAATTCCGGGACTCACTATATTGAAAGCTTAGCAACATCACTGAGGTTTAGTAGGATTACCATATACAGAATTACTAAAAAGAGGACATATGCACGTGTGCATGTGAACGTGCATGTGTTGCGCATGCATGTGCCGTGTGTGCGCAGTTCAGGGTCCGTATGCTTTTCCAACCCGCCAAAAGTCTGACATGCAGAACAACGACCAGATTAAGGTTGGCGAACATGCGTTAAGGTTGGCAACCAGATTAAGGTTGGCGAACATGCGTTAAGGTTGGCAACCAGATTAAGGTTGGCGAACATGCGTTAAGGTTGGCGAACATGCGCTGCTCCGTGATTGCGGTTATGGTTAGGTTAGGGTTTGAGGTAGGTTAACGTTGTTGGACCAATGGCTTGTCTAAACTAAGTACTGCACCCAGCGGTTATTTTTTAATTCAATTCTGATGTCAAAATAATCTATAACAAAAAAGATATGCTCCTAAATGTCATCAAATATGCTCTATATTAGTTAGTTATTTAATTAAAGCAGTGCTCTCAAGGGCGTGATCAAGGGACCAAATGGACCCTTACTGGTCTGTAATTATGAGAGTGTAACAAATGGACCCTTACAACTCTGAGAGTGGACAAATACAACAAATATTTGGTTTGTACACTCACCGGGTTATGGGGGTCGTTAAGTATTTTTAATCTGTTTTTGACCGTTTTGGCAGTTTGAAATTCTCTCTTCCTTCCTTCCTTCCTTATTGACATACCATTGTACCGCCTAGCTGGCTAGCTAGTGGCTATAGCTACGACAGAGCAGATCAGAGGCAGGAACGTATACAGGCACGGCAGCTAGCCACTAGCTAGCCAGCTAGGCGGTAACGCAGCAAAGACGTTTCCGAAGTTATTTATGTCTGTGTACCATAATTTCCATAAGGATTTCAACTGATGAACAGGGACCCCACGGGTAGCGATGAAATGAGCTCAACCGGGGGTCCGAGAGGGGCTAGGGGTTATAGGTTTAGGTGTGCTGCCCCGTGCTCCGGTGGATTTTTATGGAACAAACGCTTTGCAGTTTGAAAGAGGATAATTCAATTATTATTATTATTATTATTCAATAATTCTCTACAGTTGCAATGTGAGTTATACAAGCAGATCGGAAATGCAATTTGGATCAATGTTGGATGTCAATGGGGGGTGTTGCAATTTACGGCTAACACACACACGTACACACACACACACACACACACACACACACACACACACACACACACACACACACACACACACACACACACATACATACCTGCAGTGTGCAGTTCGGTGTTGTGTAGTGTCTCCATCTCTCTCTGGAACAGGCTGCACTATGTTTTTGTATGGACGTGGTGTTGGGTGCCTGCACATATGCACACATGGCATCAACGCATGGTGTTGTGTGCAGGCGCCCTACACTCTGTCTTTGTACTATGGATTGTACTATGTTTTTGTATGGACGTGGTGTTGGGTGCCTGCACATATGCACACATGGCACCAACGCATGGTGTTGTGTGCAGGCGCCCTACACTCTGTCTTTCGTTTTCTTTTCTTTTATCCCCCTGTTCCCCTCACTGTATATATACTTTTTTTTCCCTTTTCGCTTCCTATATGATGAATTCCTGTTCTGTTCTTTAACTACATAGAAGTGTCTATTTGTTTGTCTCTAAATGTTTTGATGAATTGAACAATGTGGACCCTGTTGTAAACAAGTGTAAGGCTTAATTGGGTCGTCCACTCACAGTTAACAGTCTTTGTATTGAGTTTGTGCTTGAAATGTACTGTAATTCTGCAAACTGTTAATAAAGATTTCAATCAATCAATCAAAAAAACATGAACTGTGCGGCAGCACTGAGGCGCTCCAACACAAACACTCTGACCCGACAAACATCACTGCTTGTGTGTTTCTCCAAAACACACGATATCTCCTCTCCCACCGACGTCATGTGTCCATTTATCTCCAGCCGTACAGACTCCATTTGACTCGTTTGTCCTCCTTTAAGAGACAATTTAACTCCTTTAACCAACATTTTTAACTACTTTTATGAGACATTTGACCTCCTTTGTTGTGAGACCGTCTTCGTTTAGGAGAAACCTCGCAAGTCGCATCATCAACAGGAAGAAGGAAGAACTACATGACCTTCTACTTCCTGGTCAACGTGTGTCAAGCATGCGCAACACAGTATCGAGGGCACTGTGGCCTTTCGCCCCCTAGTGAAGGTGGTGTGTAACGGTCGCTGATAGATTTAGATATCAGACAAATTACTGATATCTATGAGGAGTGAAATGTTAAAATAAAGCCATCGATGGAAACATAGTCTATGTATATCGTTGCTGTCGGGTGGAAACCTTGTAGGCCTATATGTCCAAACATGAAAAGTGAAAATAATAATTAATTGCATTTTTACAATGCCGAATACAACACACAGATGACCGGGAAGGCCATGGCTCACCTCGTTGTCCTCGAGAGAGCCAGGTGGCTCAACCTCTCCCTGAAGTTCGGTGACAGGGCCGCTACGCTGGATCAGCCCGTCCTGCAGTCCAGCCTATTCTCCGGTTCCGTGCCGGACATAACGGCCCTCAAGGCATACATGCCCATGGAGCCCCCCAAACCGTCGTACTCCAAGAAGCCCACCTACTGCAGGTCCAGGGACAGACGCAACCGTGACTATGGCCGAGAGGCGTGACTCCAGGACCCAGTTCAAGGCCCCAGAGGCAGCGAGGGCCCCGTCTGCTGTATCTGGCCACCATGCACGCAGGAAACCATCAGCCTCCCCCGCTGGAAGGCAGTGCGGCGGCGGCAACAAGAACGCCAGCGGCGGTCAGCAGCGCAAGTAGCATGCGGCGGAGCCTCGGGGAGATGTCGGTGGACACCGCCTCCCCCCCGTTCTTTTTCCCAGTGTTCCTTTTCCCAGGCACGGCATAGTGGCCACGTTAATACGGTTAGCACCGGACTCGAATGTTCATATTGCTTTACCTCTAAGAGTAGCTGCTTTTGCACCGCACTTTATAGAGAATGTGTCGCTGAATGCTTTGCCTCCCATGTTCCCTCCCTTGGTTCAAATACATTTGTGCAGAACGAATCAGTTGAATCATTGCCTGTACCCTTGTGTGAACATGCGGGATATGAGCCCACTGCCGCGCCAATCGCTATCAGCGGCAGTGAGACTACACGACAACACGATGACAAAACCTCTAGCAGGTTTTGCCATAATGATACGGGGCCACCACGCCAAAACTTTCAAAAGCACGGTGACAGAGCCTCTAATTGTGTGTGTGTGTGTGTGTGTGTGTGTGTGTGTGTGTGTGCGTTGTGTTGCAGCGCTGGTGGATGGGGGGTTGCATAGTAGGCCTATTGGGTTGTGTTTCTGTGGAGGAGGATTTTTGTCACGGGAGAAAGAAAAAAACATGTACACGTGATGCGGAAATCCTCCCTAACTGTAACATGACCGTGTTACGGTTAGGGAGACATTACATTACACCTTTTCAGAGGTGGATGCGGTCGCTCGTTGTACCCAACACATCGCATGGTAACAGTCGAAGCAGGATGCTCGACAGCTCTGCGGCGATGGAGAGACAGGTATTTTCTTTCCGAAGGGGTAACCATGGGGTTAGTCGTATCGAGAAAGATAATCACCACGGATGCCAGTCTGACTGGCTGGGGCGCTACCCACGAGGGCAGGGCTGCCAGGGGTGTGTGGGACAGCAGTCTGCACACATACATTATCTAGAGCTTATGGCGGTGTTACTGGCTCTATGACACTTTGAGGTGTTCATAAGGAACTGTCACGATCTGGTCAGGACGGACAACACAACGACTATGTGCTACATCAACAAACAGGGCGGGCTACGATCCCGGTCTCTGCATGCTTTGGCACAAGAACTGACACTGTCGTGCGACACTTGGAGTCAATCACGTTCCGGGGATATGACATGCTGTCAAGGGGGAAATGCCAATATGCGGAGTGGTCTCTGCACGACGCAGTGGTCTCTCGGGGTGGGGCTTGCGGAGGTCGGAGATAACACCTCTCCTATACGATCGCCCATGGCAACTCCCGCTGAGGAGGGACCTCCTGACCCAGGCGGGAGGGGAGATCTTCCATCCCCGGCCAGGAGACCTAGACCTATGGGACTGGCCCGTGAGCGGTGGATTGCGTTCGAGAAGTGGTGTGTACAGGAACAAGTGCATGGTTCCTTTCCAGGCACTGGTGAGGGTCTTTCCTGCAGAGTCTGATGGACAAGGGGCTGTCCTTCAGCTCTATAAAGGTGTACATGGCGGCTATATCGGCCTGTCACGTGGGTTGGGGTGATGGCACTGCGTGGATGCACCCCCGAGTACGTCAATACATGAAGGGTGCGTGCCGCCTCCTCCAGGTGCCCAAGTCGCTGGTTCCAGCGTGGGACTTGGCTGTGGTATTGGATTCTCTATCTCGACCACCGTTTGAGACGTTGGAGTCAGTGGACTTGCAGTTTCTGTCTCTTAAAAGAACACTGTTGTTGGCACTGGTGACCGCTAAGCGGGTCAGTGATATGCACGCTTCTCAGTGAGTGAGGAGTGCACTCGCTTTTCTGAGGATAGAATGAGGGTGGTCATTAGAACCAATCCAGCTTTTCTGCCAAAGAGCCACGTGCATACCAGTGGATCTGGTGGAGTTCTGTCCACCTCCTTTTACCTCTGAGGAGGATAAGAGGAGGCATAATCTGTGTCCGGTAAGGGCGTTACCGTTTTATATAGACAGAACGGCAACACACAGGAAGACAGCTCAGTTGTTTGTCTCCTGGGGCCCCAGGACTCTGGGGAAGGCTATAACTAAGGTGAGGATTTCACAGTGGATAGTTGAAGCCATAGAACGGGCATACTCGTGTAAAGGGCTGCAGTCTCCCATAAGCGTGAAGGTGCACTCTACTCGAGGGATGGCGACATCCTGGGCCCTCTGTAAGGGGGTGTCAATCCAGGATGATGTGTACTGCAGCAAGTTGGGGCTCCTCCTCAACCTTTGCTAGATTGTATAGGCTGGATGTGACTGCGGCGCCTGTGGCACGTGCAGTCCTCAGTGTGGCCTCCAGGTAGAGAGACCAGAGATTTTGGAGCCCGTAATGGTTTACCACATGTTCTGGTTACTCTTTTTTCATCCCTACCGGTTGTAAACAGGAAGGGAATCGTATAGTACTACACTAAGCACTGATCAGATCTAACATCTGTCAGCTCTTTGCGCTGACCTTATAAGACATGTCTTTGACTGTCAGGTCGAATATTTGGGTTTTAACTGCCTGGAGGGAAGGACTTAGGCCCTCCTTATCTCACAGGCGATGAGTCGGGCCCAAGGGGCTTGGACTTTGTGACAACAATAAGGGAGTGTATCACGTCTCCTAAAGCGAGTTTCCTTGTGAGTCTAAATTATAATTAACTATAGGTTACGAAGGCAACTCGGAAACTAGAAACCTCAAGCGAACGTCTCGCAAACTCGAAAAGAAATGGCGTTCAACCAAACAGAAAGAATCATGTATAGACTGGCAGAATAGCCTCAAAATATACAAAAAGGCTCTCGACACGGCCAGAGCCACTTATTATTCATCCCTAATAGAGGGAAACAAAAGTAACCCAAAGTTTCTTTTTGATACTTTGGCAAAACTGACAAAAAGCCGTGATTCCACGGATCCACGGATTCCTACGACTCTCAATAGTAGCGATTTCATGAGGTTCTTCAATGGCAAAATAGAAACTATCAGAGATCAAATTGATCTACAACTACTCTCGGCTCCCACTGGACTGCCCCCAAATATGGTGGTCTCAGAGGTGGCCGCAGACCCAAATATATATATGGATAGTCTCTCTCCAATCGAGCTCTCTGAGTTCACTTCAATGATATCTTCTTCAAAATCAACGACATGTACCCTGGATCCAGTTCCGACTAGATTACTCAAAGAGGTCCTGCCTCCGGTTGGTACATGCCTACTCAATATGATCAATATGTCTTTGGTGACAGGCTACGTGCCACAATCTTTCAAGGTAGCGGTAATCAAACCTCTACTCAAAAAGCCTACTCTTGATGCAGGCATTCTAGCTAGCTATAGACCTATATCGAACCTTCCGTTTCTCTCCAAAATTCTCGAGAAAGCGCTCGCCAAACAGTTATGTGACTTTCTACAAAACAACAATTTATTAGAAGGCTTTCAGTCGGGCTTCAGAGCTAACCATAGCACTGAGACGGCCCTGCTGAGAGTTACAAATGACCTCCTGACTGCAGCAGATAATAACCTCCTCTCCGTACTGGTGTTGCTGGACCTTAGTGCTGCATTCGACACTATTGACCACCACATTCTGCTACAGAGACTGGAACATCTGGTTGGCATCAGGGGTGCCGCACTGAAATGGTTCGAGTCCTATTTGTCTGATCGTTTTCAGTTTGTAGAGGTCAATAATGGCTCCTCTACACGTGAAAAGGTCAAATACGGAGTCCCACAAGGCTCTGTGCTTGGACCAATACTCTTCTCCTTATATATGCTCCCTCTGGGCAACATCATCAGGGAACACTCCATACATTTTCATTGTTACGCAGACGACACTCAACTATATCTATCGATGAAACCGAACGAAACGGACCAATTATTAGTCAAACTTCAAGCATGTCTTAAAGACATAAAGAGTTGGATGGCACGTAATTACCTACTCCTCAACTCTAACAAAACGGAAGTTATCGTGATCGGCCCTAAGCCCCTGAGAGACAAGTTGGTCGATGGGAACTTTTCTCTAGATGGCATTACCTTGGCCTCCAAGGCCACTGTGAGGAATCTGGGAGTTACCTTTGATCAAGACTTGTCTTTCAAATCTCATATCAAACAAATCTCAAAGAATGCTTTCTTTCACCTGCGAAATATTGCAAAGGTCAGGCACATCCTGTCCAAAAATGACGCAGAAAAACTTGTCCACGCCTTTGTTACCTCAAGGCTGCAACTCGCTATTATCAGGCTGCCCAGGCAAGTCTCTGAAAAGCCTACAGTTAGTTCAAAATGCTGCGGCGCGTGTGTTGACAGGTACCAGAAGAAGAGACCATATCACTCCTTCACTGGTGTAGGAGCCAAAGAGTGCTTAGCTATAGTGGTTGTCACTTGGTTGGTGATGGGTGTGGGCACCGCATTGACGTTCCGCTATTGGTGAGAGCGTCTCTGTGGGTGGCCCTTGGTAGTCAACAAATATTGGGTGTCTGAACCAGCTCACTCCTAAGGCTGTTTGAACTTGGAGGCAGGGTAAGCTGGGAGGATACACTTTGTTGACCGCACAATGCACTTTGGTATAGTTTGATTCATTCACGTTGTTTGCTCACTGTTTGACTGTTATTTATTAGATTCTTTGCACATATTTATTGCATATATATATATTTATTTATTGTATTGTAATATTTTGTGCACTGAGCTATATAAACGTTTTAAACTTTGAGCTTGTTTGGATATGAATCATTTTATCATTGTTTTGTCGCGCGTCATTACAGTTTGTTTTTAGCTCCCAGGCTTAGCCTGCCGGCATGAGTAATTTATCAGTAAATTATTATCAGCCACAACATTGTCAACAAACCTGTATCTTGTTGGTGTTGGTGTCGGGAAGTTGGCGTGTAGCCTACCTGGTTCCCCACGACGCTTATACAACGGAACGTACATTGGTGTGCACCACGGCAGTATATGTTGTATTCCGCTATCGTTTGTTTAATCCATTCGTATATCGAGTCCACTCGGCACGTTGCACGCTCGCATAGCGGCTTAGCCCAAACAGCTGTTGCACACACACACGCGCACACACAAACACAAACACACACACATTCTATTGTTCCTCTATAGGTGAAGCGGCTTTAGCCTATAGCTCCGGTTGTAGGCTATTGTTTATTGTTTTTCCTGCGTATGAACGGATCGGCCCGCTTTATTTACCCGCTGACCGGGTGGCCCGGGAGTGTCGTCTCTTAATTGAGATATATAGGCACATAAATACCCATCGTTACATGCTGAAGATATAGGGTCTGCTTTGATAGTTTAGATTTTTCAGGAAGTTTAGAGGGGAGCAATAGCTTTCTTTAATACTACAGTTACTTTCACACACATGCATACTGTTTAGGGCTGTCACTGTGCAACGTGTATGACCTTTGAGTTGGATGAAGGATTTGGTACTTTGATTCATTTAACGCAAATTCGAAATGGAATTAAATTCATCTAGGCCAGGTTCTAGTGCCAGTACAAGTGAACTGAAAAGGCAATCAAAGCCCACTGCCAAAGCATTATTACACAAAATGGAACACCTTCAAAAGGAACGAAAAGCTAAGGTTAATAAAATTGATGGTCTTGTAAAAGCAATTACTGACCTTATGCAAAACACTGACAATGCAAAAATTGTTCAATTTAATCTTCACACTGTATCTGCACTGTACGATGAAGCGAGCTATCTGCATGATTCTGTCATCCCATTACTTCCTCTGGAAGAACAAGAGAGACAAAATACTTGGTTTTCGAACATACACAGACGTAAGGTAGTTGTCATTGAAAATGCAAATAAATGGCTCTCAGACCTAAATGGCCCGCTTCAAAGTGCAGCTCAGTTACAGGAAGTTACTCAGTCACACACACCTCATGTTGTAACATTGAATGAAGTAAATAACGATGATGTTATTTGTGTTACAGAAGGCAATGAGGATGAGGTGGTACCCTCAGTCGTTGATGACATTAACCCTGATGATAGTATTTCAAATGTTGCAGTTGAAGCATCAAGGGAAAGGAGCATTGCAGGTAGTAAGTGTAGGTCCACTAGTACCACTGCCTCAACTACTGCATCTGCACGTGCAATGGCAGAAGCAGACTTGGCAGCTCTTCTCGTTCGCCAGGATATGCTCCAGGAGAAACAGGATCTGGAAGAGCAAGAGGCACAGGTCAGAGCGCAGCTTAAAAGAAAGAAAGAGCGGCTAAAGTTGGAGACTGATATAGCAGCATCTGCAGCTAGAATAAGTGTCTTGAAGGTTTCTGGCAGCTCTCGAGTGTCTGGTGCTGCAGCCAGTAGGGCAGATGGGATGAATTCCTACATTGAGAAAAGGAAAGAAAGGTTTCCGTTGTTGGATGCGGATGCTGAGATCTTTGTGCCTGTGTCAGGGAGGCATCCATCTCTTTAATACGTGAACCACAGTCACGTTCCCATTTGCTTGACGCTAGGCCTAAGCAGCCAGTATCGCGTCCACCTTTATTGGATTCTCGACCTAATGTGAAGAACATGGGGCTGCAGTCTCACGCTGCAGTATACCAGCCTCAGCCAGGGCCAGAGACGGTTAGGGTGCAACAAAGTGGAGGGTATAACCCTCCAGTACATCCCCAGCCGCAGCTGCAGTCGCACCATCCTGCACCTTTAGCTCGCGCTGCAGTATACCAGCCTCAGCCAAGGCCAGAGACGGTTAGGGTGCAACAAAGTGGAGGGTATAACCCTCAAGTACATTCCCAGCCGCAGCTGCAGTCACACCATCCTGCACCGTTATCGCAAGGCAGCGCCAATCATGGTCAGCTGATCTCTGTTTTGGAGAAACAAAACGAGATAACCTCTTTGCTGGCTGAACAGCAGTCATTGTTCTTTCTCCCGCGCCGTGACATTCAAGCCTTTGACGGTGATCCTTTGGAATACCAAACATTTATGAGAGCCTTTGAGCATTGCATTGAGGAGAAGACTCGCAGCGCCAAGGATTGTTTGTACTTTCTCGAGCAGTATACCAAAGGGAAGCCCAGAGACATGGTTCGGAGCTGTCATCATATGTCTTCCGAAAATGGCTATGCCAAGGCCAAATCCTTATTACAAGAACACTTTGGCAACTCATTGAAGATTACCTCGGCATACATGGACAAGGTCTTCTTGTGGCCAGCGCTAAAGTCTGAGGACGTGAACATGCTTCAATCTTACAGCTTCTTGCTGCGGTCCTGCTTCAATGCTCTGGGAGAGTTTGAATCCACCTATGAGCTGGATGTTCCTGCTAATATGCAGACTGTTATTAGGAAGTTACCCTATAAGCTAAGGGATAAGTGGAGAGATGTCGCTTGCAATTTGCAGGAGACGAACCAGCGCAGAGCCACCTTTCGCGACATCGTTGAATTCATTGAATGGCAGGTGAAGATTGCAAGCGACCCCCTGTTTGGAGACTTACAGGATTCTTCCCTGGCAGTATCGAGAACTACCAAACCCCAGTCCTCTTCTAAACCCAGGGGAAGTAGCTTTGCGACCACTGTCGCTACAGTCGAAGGGGACAAGGACACTGGATGGAATAGAGAGAGGAGCTCACCTGGAGTTTGCTTGCTTTGTGGAGCAGGTCACACCTTGGACCTGTGTTCTTTATTGGAAAGGAAGACACACATCGATAAGATGGACTTCTTGAAAGAGAAAGGGGTGTGTTTTGGCTGTATGTGCACTGGGCACCAAAGCAAACAGTGTCGTAAACGCCTGGTGTGCAAGGTGTGCGGTATGAAACATCCCAGCATGCTGCATATCTATTCCAAAGATTGGGAAGGCCCTATGCAGGCCAAAGGTGAAAAGAGAACAGCAGATGAAAGCGCTCTGATCTCAGTTCAGTCCAGCGGTCTTACTGGGGCCGGAGATGGTGAGTGCACACTTGCTATACTTCCGGTTCGAGTGAAGTCTAGGAAGGGTCATAAAACAGTGGTCACTTATGCTTTCCTTGATCCTGGAAGCTCGGCTACTTTCTGTACAGAAGGGCTAATGAAACGGCTGAACCTCTCAGGACGAAGGTCAGATATCCTCCTACGGACAATGGGTCAGGAGAAGGTGGTGGGCAGTCACATTGTGATGGACTTGGAGGTAGCTGGGCTGGACACAGACTGTTTCTGTGAGCTGCCTGAAATATTCACGCAGAAGTTCATGCCTGTCCACCAAGGTAACATTCCTAGGCAGGAAGATCTGCGGAACTGGCCGCACCTCAAGCACATCAACATCACAGCAATCGACTCGGGAGTGGATCTTCTTATTGGCACCAACGTCCCCAAGGCTCTAGAGCCATGGGAGGTGGTCAGAAGTGAGAATGGCGGTCCTTACGCCATTCGAACCATGTTGGGTTGGACCGTGAATGGTCCTCTTAGGGGCGACTGCCCTACTGATACCACTTGCACGAGCCATAACGTAACCGTCAATCGGATTGCAGTCGCAAGACTAGACCAGCTGTGGGAGCAGCAGATGAAGGCAGACTTCCCTGAATGTGTTCAGGAGGAACAGCTTGGAATGTCTAGGGAAGACTTGAACTTCATGGAGTCTGTCAATGGCTCTGTACAGTTAGTTGATGGTCATTACCACATTGGCCTACCCTTGAGACAAGATAATGTCAGAATGCCGAACAACAGGAAGGTTGCTGAGCAGCGTACCCTGGCTCTCAAAAGGAGATTTGACAGGGACTGTTCGTTCCATACGGACTACACCAACTTTATGAACGAGATCATCGCCAGTGGTTATGCTGAGCAGGTGCCAACTGAGGATCTGGGTCGTTCTGATGGCAAGGTGTGGTACATACCACACCATGGTGTATACCACCCACAAAATAAAAAGTTGAGGGTCGTATTTGACTGCGCAGCTACGTTCCGAGGAACCTCTTTGAATGCGCAACTTCTTCAAGGCCCGGATCTGACAAGCTCACTGGTTGGTGTCATGAGCAGGTTCCGAAAAGAGCCAGTTGTTCTTATGGCTGATATCGCAGCCATGTTCCATCAGGTCAAAGTACCACGGTCAGACTCTGACCTATTGAGGTTCCTTTGGTGGCCAAATGGTGACCACAGCCAGGAGTTGGTGGAGCATAGGATGTTGGCACACCTGTTTGGAGCAACATCTTCTCCAAGCTGTGCAAACTTTGCATTAAGGAAATGTGCAGAGGATAACCGGGACCAGTTCGGTTCAGAGGTTGCGGACACAGTTCTGCATCATTTCTATGTGGACGACTGTCTTGTGTCTATTGGCACCGAAGAGGAGGCAGTGTCACTATATCACCAACTTCGTGCTCTGTGTGCTAAAGGAGGCTTCCAGCTAACAAAGTGGATTAGCAACAGACGCGCTGTGCTTGCTGCCATACCTCCACAGGAAAGAGCGGTGGATGTCAAGGATCTTGACTTGGACAATGACAATTTGCCTGTGGAAAGGGCTCTGGGCGTACACTGGTGTGTCCAGT
This sequence comes from Protomyctophum bolini, assembly GCF_963924005.1. NCBI lineage: Eukaryota > Metazoa > Chordata > Actinopteri > Myctophiformes > Myctophidae > Protomyctophum > Protomyctophum bolini. The sequence continues at coordinate 44,015,814 of NC_137869.1, forward strand.
CGGATGCTTTCAGGTTCAAGATCACACTCAAGGACAAACCTCTGACGAGGAGAGGGATCTTGTCCACCGTTAGCTCCATATACGATCCGTTGGGGTTTCTTGCACCTGTGGTGCTGAGCGCCAAGAAGCTACTTCAACGCCTGTGCAGGGATCAGCTGGGCTGGGATGATGTTTTGCCAGTAAGCACTGTCCGGGAGTGGACAGTCTGGCTGGAGGAGCTTCATCTCATCGAAGAGTTTCGCATGTGCAGGTGCTTGAAACCTCCTAAGTTTGGAGAAGTCACTTCCGCTCAGTTGCATCACTTTGCGGATGCTAGCGAGGATGGGTATGGCACGGTCACATACCTGTTGCTGAATAACATCCACAAGAAAGCCCACTGTGCATTTGTAATGGGTAAGGCACGAGTTGCCCCATTGAAATCCATCACCATCCCTCGCATGGAGTTAACAGCGGCAGTGGTGGCAAGCAGGATGGATAAGCTCTGGAAAAGGGAGTTGCGAATGCCACTACTGGAGTCAGTGTTCTGGACGGATAGTACCTCCGTACTGAAATACATCAGGAATGAAACATCAAGGTTCAAGACATTTGTGGCAAATCGTGTCTCTGAGATACTTTCAATGTCCAGTCCTTCTCAGTGGAGATACATCGACACGTTGAGTAATCCAGCGGACTTGGCTTCCAGAGGGACCAGAGTGGAATCCTTCCTGAAGTCTGATGTTTGGGTGTCAGGACCCAAGTTCCTTATTGAACCTGAAACAGAGTGGCCGGCACAGCCTGATCTTGCCGGAAAGGTTTCTCTAGAGGATCCTGAAGTTAAGACGGTGGCCTCTGTGAATGCGATCCAAGCCGATGAGCAGGCAGACTTGGTCACGCAGTTCATTATCCACTTCTCGTCTTGGTTCCGCCTGAGAAAGATGGTTGGTTGGTTTCTCAGGTTTAGGAGACTGTTGTCGGATTTGGCTCAGAAGAGGAGGCTTCTTGTCCAGTCTGGTCTGGAGGATGAGAAGGTGCACGAGGAGATGCAGACCATCAGAGCTCAAGCTGCTAAGGGTCCTCTTTCAGTTGAAGAGCTTGACAAAGCAGAAACTGCAATTGTCTGCTTTTGTCAAGGGAAAAGGTTCTCAGAGGAGATAAGTAGCTTGCAGAAAGGGGAAGGTGTGAAGAAGACCAGTCATCTCTACAGGCTTGACCCCATTCTGGGAGGTGGCATTCTGAGAGTAGGGGGTAGGCTTGGTAGAGCAGCTATGCCAGAGGAGGCAAGACATCCTGCTATCTTGACCAAGGACCTTCACGTTTCCGACCTTCTACTACGTCACATTCATCAAGTGACAGGGCATGGGGGACGTAACCATATGCTGTCGAATCTGCGCCAGAGATATTGGATCCCTGGAGCCAGCATTGCCATAAGGAAGACTCTGTCCAAGTGTGTCGTCTGTCGTAGACCAGGACGTCAACGTATGGCAGATCTCCCTCTTGACAGGGTTTCACCTGACGAGCCGCCATTCACTCGATCTGGAGTGGATTACTTTGGGCCTTTCGAAGTTAGGCGAGGAAGATGTACAGTAAAAAGGTACGGGGTCATCTTCACTTGTCTGGCTGTAAGAGCTGTGCATCTTGAGGTAGCAGCGTCTCTTGACACTGACTCCTTTATCAACGCTCTTAGACGCTTCGTGGCAAGGCGTGGTCAGGCGTTGGAGTTGCGTTCAGACAACGGCACAAACTTTGTCGGAGGTGAACGTGAGTTGAGGGAGTCAATTGGAAGGTGGAACCAGGCTCAGATCAGTGACGTGCTCCTGCAGAAGGGAATCAAGTGGGTTTTCAATCCCCCCTATGGGTCCCATCATGGCGGAGTGTGGGAGCGCTTGATAAGATCCGTACGGAAGGTGCTGAATTCCATCTTGCAGACCCAGAATCTTGATGACGAAGGCCTCCATACGGTCCTTTGTGAAGCTGAGGCTATTGTGAACAGCCGACCAATAACTAAAGCTTCCACTGATCCTAATGACTTGGAAGCATTGACGCCCAACCATCTTCTGCTTCTTAGGTCTAAGCCCTCACTACCACCAGGGGTATTCGTCAAGCAAGATCTCTATGTGCGGCGCCGTTGGAGACAGGTACAATACATGTCTGACCTGTTTTGGAAGCGATGGGTGAAGGAGTACCTCCCACAGCTTCAAGAGCGCCAGAAGTGGCAGAGCATCCAGCGGAACTTTGTTCCTGGAGATCTGGTCATCGTGGTGGATGAATCTGCACCTCGCAACACATGGTTGACAGGAAAAGTTGTGCAGGCAACTCCAGATAAGAAGGGTCTGGTGCGACAGGTTCGCGTGAAGACGAAGACCAGCTGCCTGGACAGGCCCATTACTAAAGTGTGTCTTCTTCAAGAAGCAGAGGAGACATGAAGTCTCTCATGTTCCGAATCCTCCCTTTATCTCTATTTTTTGCAGATGGAGAGTTTATGGAGGAATGGAGATCCTATCGATGGAGAAAATTGACGCATTATTCCGAATTAATTTGCATTGACTTTATATTTGTGAATTATTGTAACTTTGCTAAGGCTAATTAAGGGCTCCTACATAATCGATAATAGTTAATTAATGCAAGGCTTAATTAGGGGCCGGAATGTAGGAGCCAAAGAGTGCTTAGCTATAGTGGTTGTCACTTGGTTGGTGATGGGTGTGGGCACCGCATTGACGTTCCGCTATTGGTGAGAGCGTCTCTGTGGGTGGCCCTTGGTAGTCAACAAATATTGGGTGTCTGAACCAGCTCACTCCTAAGGCTGTTTGAACTTGGAGGCAGGGTAAGCTGGGAGGATACACTTTGTTGACCGCACAATGCACTTTGGTATAGTTTGATTCATTCACGTTGTTTGCTCACTGTTTGACTGTTATTTATTAGATTCTTTGCACATATTTATTGCATATATATATATTTATTTATTGTATTGTAATATTTTGTGCACTGAGCTATATAAACGTTTTAAACTTTGAGCTTGTTTGGATATGAATCATTTTATCATTGTTTTGTCGCGCGTCATTACAGTTTGTTTTTAGCTCCCAGGCTTAGCCTGCCGGCATGAGTAATTTATCAGTAAATTATTATCAGCCACAACAACTGGCCTCCCTACACTGGCTCCCGGTCAAATATAGAATAGAGTTCAAAGTTCTTCTTCTCACTTACAAAGCTCTCAATGGTCAGGCACCACAATATCTCAAGGATCTCATTGATCCCTACAAACCAAATAGAACAGCAGTGCGTTTGCAATATGCAAACATGCTTACTGTTCCAAAAATATCAAAAGTTACAATAGGAGGCAGGGCGTTTAGGTCCCAGGCACCGCAGCTGTGGAACCTTCTCCCGGCTTCGGTCCGTGGGGCTGACACGCTCTGCACATTCAAGACTAGGTTGAAAACCTTTCTCTACGACAAAGCCTATGGCCAGACTTGTCTCCGGGTCTAGCTGGATACCATGGTCGTACATTGTTGTGTGGGTTTGTCTCCCAGCAGTACTTGTAATATACACTATATAGGCTCCAGTAAGGCCTGCCACTAATCCAGCATCCGGGGAATCTCTCCCCGGAGTCTCTTTTCGTCCTCCCCGTCGCAGTTCTGTGGACCTCTAATATTAACCCCCAACTGACTGCTCTTCATGGAGCCCACCAGAAGTGTGACCTGGACCCGGCCTCACAGAGCTCGACCTGGACCAGATGTGGACCAGACCCCTCCACGGAGCCCACCTGCCTATTCTCTGTCTTTTCTCTCTGTCTATCTCTTTCTCTCTCCCTCTATCCCCCCCCCCCCCCCCCCCGACACGGTCGAGGCAGATGGCCGCCCACCCTAGAGTCGGGTTCTGCCTGACGTTCCTTCCTAAAGGGGAGTTTTTCGTTACCATTGTCGCAATGTTGCTTGCTCTGGGTGGATCTTTGTTGGTTGTAAAGTGTCTTGAGACAACTTGTTGTGATTTGACACTATAATAAAATTGAATTGAATTGAATTGAACCCCGGTTAATTTATTAGACAAGCAAGGAAACTCGCCAAAACGCCTTTCTTGTGAGCAATGCCTCATGAGAAGGTTTCACTGGTCTAAGTGAGGACAATGGGTGGAGCCTGCCTTTATACCACCAAGCTGGAGGGGCTGGTCAAGGCTCCCGTTGGTCCCAAACCCAATCAGTCATTGGCCTGTGAGTGTATAATGTAATGCTTCTGTGAGTATGACGATGTCAAAATCTCCTAAAGCGAGTTTCCTTGTTTGTCTAATTAATTAACCGGGGTTACCTTCGTAACCTATAGTTTTTGCCGGCTGCTGGGCACGACTCGACTGCACTACTAACTTTGGGGCAGGCCCGTCTAGAGATTGAATGGACAGGTACGGTATCAATCAAAAGAGAGACATCGAAGAGGAAGGATGGATGAGGAAGGATCAACATATGTAATGTCAGAACAGGTTCTGACATATATCCATACATGGAGATCTAAGGGTTTGAGGTCGGATGTAGAGTTGCTGGCCAACAGTGATGAAATCAGGGATCTCCATGATAGGTTTAATTGTGACATCAGGGATCTCCAAACACAAGAAATTGAGCATGTCTGTGCTTTATATAAGTATATACACAGATTGTATATTCAGTTTAGTTTACCTGTGTCTTTTGGTGTACATTAAGTCAAAGTGAATGAATTCAAATTGATACCAATTTTAAGATTAACATTTGTATAATAGTATATGAAGGAAATATATCATATGCTCAGACTGCCAAGATGTACTGTATTATGCCATTTTAAATCTTGACTATGGATATCCTCATATTACTCTAGCAGTAACCTATGAGTTACAGATAATAATATAAAAACACAATCATTTGATATTTCATCATCATATTCTGATTCAGCTTTATTGACAAAGTGGGTGAAATTCATATGAAGTCAGAGTCAAAACATCAAGTTGAATGTATGGATTCAAATCCATTGATTTAACATGTTAATTAACATGTTTCTATGAGTGATTTTTCTGCTTTAGTATCTATGAACTGGCATTGTCATCGTGGATTAGGATGAATGATCATACTGTACATTTGGAATGTGTCAACTCAAATGGCTTTTTTGGAATTAACTTCTAACGAATATAAATCCTTGCAGTATATATTCAGATGTGCATCTAGAGCAACACATTTTCCACAAAGTGAAACTAATTGATTTTTCCTACTGCATGAGTTCTCATGTGTCTTTTTAGATCACCCTTTTGACTACAACCTTTGCCACAAACTGTACATGTAAAGGGTTTTTCCCCTGTATGAGTCCTCATATGTCTTATTAGATGGTCCTTTCCACGAAAGTCCTTTCCACAAATTCTACAATTACAGGACTTTTCACCTGTATGAGACATCATGTGTGTTTTTACACTGTACGATCGACTAAAGTTTTTGCCACAAACTCTACAAGTAAAAGGCTTTTCACCTGTGTGAGTCATCATGTGTATTTTTATATCGCCCTTTCGACTAGAGGTTATTCCGCAAACTCTACAGGTAAAAGGCTTTTCACCTGTATGAATCATCATGTGTTTTGTTATATTACTACTTCCACTAAAGCGTTTGCCACACACTTCACAGGTAAAGGGTTTGTCTCCTGTATGAGTCATCATGTGTCTTTCTAAATCGCCCTTTCGACCAGAGGTTTTTCCGCAAACTCTACAGGTAAAAGTCTTTTCACCTGAATGAATCATCATGTGTCTTGTTATAGCACACGTTCCACTAAAGCCTTTCCCACACACTTCACAAGTAAAGGGTTTTTCCCTTGTAGGTTGCATGTGTATTTTTATAGTGCCAGTTTGACTTAAGCCTTTGCCAAACATTTTACAAGTAAAGGGATTTTCTCTTGAATTAATCGCTGCATGTCTTTTTAGATGATATTTTCGAATAAATCCTTTGCCACACACTTTGCAGGTAAAGGGTTTTTCCCCTGTATGAATCATTGTGTGTCTCTCCAGATCACCCTTTCGAGTAAACCTTTTGCCACAAGATGAACAAAGAAAGCTATTCTTCCCTGTGTGACTCTTCATGGAGTTAGTTTTCAGGTCTTGACAGGGATTTTCTGTACAAGGTTTTTCTCCTGTATGAATTATCATGTGTCTTTTTAGTTGAACCTTTAAACTACAGACTTTGCCACACACTGTACAAGTAAAGGGTTTTCCCTCTGTATGGTTCTTCACGTGTGTTTTTCTAGTACCAGTTCTACTAAAGCCTTTGCCAAACATTTTAGAATCAGGGGGCTTTTCCCCTGTATGAATCATTGCGTGTCTTTTTAGATGATACATTCGTATAAAGCGTTTGCCACACACTGTACATTTACAGGCTTTTTCTCCTGTATGAATCATCATGTGTATCTTCACGTCATACTTTCGTGTAAACCTTTTGCCACAATATGAACAAAGAAAGTCTTTCTTCTCTGCGTGACTCGTCTTGGAGGTAGTTTTCAGGCCTTGAGACAGCTCGACGTCTCCTTCCACATTTTGTGTCTTGTGTGATTTCAGTGAATTTAAATCATCACTGTCTTCAAATTCAGAACTGCCCGATTGCAGCGTGTTTAAAGCCGACTGACCTTCCCTGGTGTCCGCCCAGTCATCACTGAGCTCAGCATCAGATTCAGAAGAGTCTGAAGAGAGGACCTGGTCTGATCCACAGTCCTCTACATCAGCTTGTGTTTTCATATGTTCAGCTGAGGTGCTGGGCAGAGGCTCCATCTCTCTGTTTTCATCATCACCTTCACCTTTCTCTTCAGTGTCAGATTCAGAACAGTGTGAAGAGAGTAGCTGGTCATCACTAGTTCCACAGTAGTCCTCTACATCAGCTTGTGATTTCATGTGTTCAGTTGAGGTACCGGCTACAGGCTCTGTCTCCCTGTTCTCATCAACATGTACACTAGTATTTACTGCAAGCAATGTCAATGTTGAACCATCAACCTCTTCTGGTCTCTCGTTAATCTGTGGAGGTTGTGGTTCCTCCTGGACCAGACTGGAGCTTCTCTCCTGCTGTTCAGCATGAACCTCCTCTGTGGAGACCTGGAAGTCTAGTGAAATTAATTGAGGAAAAAAAATATATATATTTTCTGTATCTTTCTTCCACTCGGTTGCCATAGACGTTTCGGTAGAGTCATTTAAAACACAGCAGCTCGAACAAAATGGTCCAATGAGGATGACAAGGGAGTGGATTTTCACTCCTGTCCCATCCCACTCCCACAGGAAATATCTAATCGAATTTGGGGTGATTGAATTAATTTCAATCAATGTTCTCCCAGTCCTATTAAGTAAGGCTAGGCGAAATGGCAAAAATATTATGATTGTTTTCCATATTGATCGATATTGTCATTTTTTATTATATAATTTATAATTTGACAATGGTGCCAGTTTGGAGACTATCCTGATAATTACTAAATGCTTCACCCAGGCACTCCATCTTCAGGTGAAACAATATATATTTTTTATTTTCTTAACAATATTCACATAGGTACATGTATAATACAGATAGTAATGGGTTTTTTTCTCACCTGTCTTCTTCTTTCCTTTAGACCTTTTCTTTATTTCTTTCTTCTTTTTTTTGCCAATTCCTCCACCTACGTTCACCAAACAAAAACAAAAGAGAAAACTTGCAATGTAAAGTTATTGTTCCCAGCAAAAAATAAATAAACCAAATGGACCCTTACGGGTCGATTTGGTTCCATTTTCCACTCTCAAGAGTTATATTATTGTTAAATATCAGCATTACCGGTACTTATTATATAGGAAGTCTACACAATTAAAGTGTATGTAGAAGAATTGTTATTTTGACTAATGTTTGCCTGTTATCTCAAGGTACCAAAATCAATTGTGGACAACATCTTATCCAACGATAACAATAATATTCTACGTTTTGGTCTGAGAGGCTAAATGTCATCAAATGGTGGTCTGTGGCTCAATTGCAGAATAAATAATGGACCTAGATATGAAAAGGGTTGAAAACCACAGTTGTAGATAGATCAAGGGTAAACAAAATAGCATGGGTGACAACATTGGCACAGGGGAAGTTGATCACTGGCACACTGACTGGCATAAGTGTGTGAGAGAGGTTTTTTTCTTTAAAGGAACTACAACATTAATTTGAAAATGGTTTTAAATATTTAAAATCATATGTTCTATTGGTTTGAGCCTAAATCACCACCAATCTGATATAACCAGTCCATGTCATCTCTGTCTGGCTTCTAAAGCAGTTTTAGCTGCAGTACCACAATGTTTTGATGTGGTGGGTCGTGGGTGTAGCCTGGTTAATAAACCAGACTAACATCGCACGACGACTAACAGGGCTTTTTGGATCTTAGGTGTTTTTAGTGCCCTGTTGGTCTTACCAACATAGCCTAGACCGCATGGGCTTCCGCCGCAATCGATGTATGAATGGGTGAATGTAATGCACAATCTATGTAAAGCACCTTGGATAAAGGCGCTATATATAAATGCACCATTTACCATCGGTATCGGCCGATATCTGTATAATAAAACCGATGGAAGTAGCCAATCTTTATCGTTTGTTGATAAGCATACAATTTGCGTTGGCTATGTTGGATCTTATCTGCAGCTCCAAGCTGTAGATTCTGAATATGTATTGTATTGAAGTCATTTGTTTCCCTGGCACAATACAATAGGGGGAAATAAAAACAAAAGAAAAACTAAATATCAGTATCGGCTATCGCCTAAATTATTATTTTTAAAATCAGTATCGGGCCCGGCATCTGCCAATAATTTCCATATCGGTGCATCCCTAATCAGTTTAACCACTTTAAACCTAGATATACTTTGGCTGAACATAGGGATCCACAATGTGACACGTTGTGAGTTGTTACTGCTATTTTCAAAAAGACAATTTGACAAAATCTAACATCTTGAATAGGGACGTTCCGTTTAACAACATATTTTCTGATGGTGGTCCGTCTGTGGCGAAATACATTATTATTTTCAATAACACACACACACACACACACACACACACACACACACACACACACACACACACACCACCTGCAGCAGTGTATAGTGTCTCCATCTCTCTCTGGAACAGGCTGCACATGAACTGTGCGGCAGCACCGATGTGCTCCAACACAAACACTCTGACCCGAGAAACATCACTGCATTTCTCCAAAACACACAATATCTCCTCTCCCACCGACGTCATGTGTCCATTTATCTCCAGCCGTACAGACTCCATTTGACGCGTTTTTCCACCTTTAAGATACATTTTAACTTCGTTAACAGACATGTTCACTACTTTTATGAGACATTTGACCTCCTTTGTTGTGAGACCGTCTTCGTTTATGAGAAACGTCACGTCAACAGGAAGAACTGATGGAAAAACTGGTCAACGTGTGTCAACATGCGCAACACAGGAGCTGTGGCCTTAATGCCTTTCGCCCCCTGGTGGAGGTGTGTAATATTTGATCTGATGATTAAATATTCACTAACAAGTGTTTCAAATAAAGTAGTAAAAGCCAAGAGTGTCTATCTCAACTTGAGGAGTAAGAAACCGTTTTTAAAAGATTGTTCATAATTATGAACAATAAGGTTTCTTTGTAATTTTCAAAATACAGTTTTCCGTACCATGATGAGTGGGCTAATTCAATAAACAGCAACATAACACATAGCTGAATGAAAATGTTTCTCTGGGACATGGAAGATTTAGATTAGATAGAATATATACAATATACACAGGTCTGGTGAGAGAACCTCTTGAAACAATGCAGTTTCCCAGCTTTGTGGATGTAGAGCAAAGGATGAAATAAGTTATAACCATGTCATCATGGTTATTATGCGTGCAATGACTGTATCAAATGGGACAGAATAATACAGTAGTATAGAAAGAGTAGAATAGCTCATTGTAGTCACTAACATTAATATCAAGCTGGCCAGAATGATTTTGAAAGCCCTTCTCTTCATGTCGTTCCCATCCGCACCGTCCAAACCTAATCAAAGCCGAGAGAGATGTAATGTAACACAACACCCTTTTTGACCAAAAATAAATCGAGCTGACGGCAAGCACCATCAGCCAGACAACACAGCAACAGGCCAACCTGTATACCTTAGAGATTTGTAGGCTACCTGAGAAATACCACGGGGTGAATTACTGCTATGTAACGCGGGGAGAGGGTACCAGAAAAAAAATAATAATAAAAAAGTACAGACTGTGACGAGAAAAATATTGTATGTGAAGAAGTTAAGAACCATGCAATGTAAAAGACAGAGGTCAGGGAACAGATGATCATAGATACAGTAAGGTTGAGATAAAAGAACTCTGAGTCTATCGTCCCATGCATGCCCACTCAGGATCAGCCACAGAACGTAGCTGTAGACCCAGGATGATGTTGACAGAGTCCAGAGCAATTTGTACTAGTTGCACATAAATGTAGGTAACGTTTTCTGAGGATATGAAGGGGATGGAGAAGTTGGTCCCATTTCCCAGAGTGATATTCATCTTAGACTGTGAGAAACACTGCAACTGGTTCAGAGGAGTAGGCCTACGAGTTAATGGCTGGATTTGAGTAGCCTACAGTTAAATGACATTCTTCTGAAAACAAGTATTCTAATGAACAATGAAAACAAGGTTAAAGTGAACTCACGTCTCAGACACCAGCAAAGTGTCTCAGATCTCTGAAGTCTGAATCAGGTGGTTTGGTGAAGTCTCTTCTTCAGACAGTCGCTGTCTTCCTGAGAGCAAATGCTCCAAATGATGTACTCTACTCTATGCCTCCTCTAACCATTCCCTTCCATTCCTTCCACTGTATTGCTTTGTGTACACCTGCACACATGAACATTTTCATATTTATTTTCATGGTTATGCCATGTAAATGTATATTTAATCACCCATACGTTATAACCTAGTTGGGCAACAACAAACAAAGTGGCAACAATTTGTTCAACCCATACATTTCACATTTCGCTTTATTTATTCAAAATATCTATCTTGTGCCACCCCTTAATTACCCCTTATCCCCAAACGACGCGTATTTGTCATTTTTGACTATTTTAAAACTAGCCAATCTACATCGACACGTTGTGAGCTTGTAGATCAGCTACTTGAACTATTTTAAAATGTTTTAAAATCGTAAGAATAAAAAATGGCAAGGAGTGGCGCAAGATATAGCAAATATATGCCTAAAAAACGAAATCAAAATGTGCTGTCAAAATTAACACGGCATAGGCCCTATATACCCATGTAATATATACGTTGTGCTAGAGTTGTGCGTGTATATTTTCCTGAGGCTTTGAAGGGCTGCACCTGGTCATCGTCAGTGTTTAGATGAGCGGTGGCATTCAAACACTGATGGATGTGGTTCTAATGGTACTAATACCTGTCGGACTGTTAGTATGTCTAATAAACGTATGCACCCCCACTACTAGTGCAGTGACAGAGATCACCCTCCATAGGGAGTGTTAGTATGTCTAAAAAACGTATGCACCCCCACTACTAGTGCAGTGACAGAGATCACCCTCCATAGCCGGCTTCCCACCAGCCAACACCGTCTACTGTGTTCCTAGCAAGTGGAACGGTGGCAGAATCAAACCCCAGTCTTCACAGAGACGGTGCCATGCACCCAGATACCCAGTCTGCAGCTTTCTAAGTAAAAATACACGCCGTCTCTTAGAAATGCATCTAGTTTAGCAAACACTAACTCTGCCTCAGTTAGCAAAACCAAACAGCTCATCTGGATTTAAACTTGCATATCTTTATTCATTTGCACATCAATTATGAGTGTAGTAGTTGGTGAGTCATTACAGGGGTCAGAGCAGAGGTCAACTCTTCAGACTTAAAGTTGGAGCGTTAACATTTGTTACAAAGGTTATGAGAACACAGCTGGTTATAGAATCAGGGCCAAGGAGGAATTATACAAACCTTTTTATTATCGTTATTTATTTCAAATGAATTGTCTTTCAGAGCAACAACCTGCTAAAATAATCATTCGTTTACACAAATTCAAAGCTGGGAACCACCCTCTATGACCAGCCACTATTCACCACCCAAGTTAAAACACCCAGTAACCACATTGGTGTGCCTCCCACTGCAGGGACGTTCCATGGGTTCCACAGTCCTTATTGGTTGGCATACACCGACTAGATGTCTTCTCCACCAATACTGTACCCAACATACCAGACAATACCCGAGCCCTGGAGATCAGTGTTTCATTATGGTCAATTATATGGTCCGTGTCGGTTCAGGTTCTGTTATCCCAGGGTTTATCTTTCCGTGTGAGTGGATCCTATAGAAGAGATCTACTCGGTGCCGATCAGGAGAACAATTTGAAGTGCTGTACGATGATTAGACCGGTGGTTCCCAAACCTTTTAAGCACGAGACCCAAAAGAGAAAATGTATGTCTCCTCAGGACCCAAACTATAGTGAAAATGGCCGATCTATATGTACCAGCTCGCAGCACAACGCACGCTGCGTTAGCTCTGCTATTTTAACTATTTCTTAAATGTTTATTCATGGGTTTTCTTTGATTTTCCTTTGAACATTTATGGAATTATTTAGATTTTTTTTTTGTTGATAGATTTAAAAAATATATTATTATATATTCTTTTGCATTTCTCAAAAATAAATATTTATTTTCTGGTAATCTTTTGAAATAATGATAACTTTAAATGAAGGAACGTTTAAAAAGGGGTATTCCCTCGTGACTCATAAAATAGGATAAGCAAGCAAGCTATTTAGAATTTGATCATTTTGATTTATATTAGGACAAATCTGTAAAGACCAAACGTCCCCAGATCATTTCCAGAGCTTCCGTTGCTCCAGACTGTAGGAGGGAAAGCTTTTGAACATTGTGGCAGGCAACAGTCCGGCCGCGTGGCAATTCCTAGCAGTCTGAGCCTGTATTAAAAATCTCACAATTAATCTAATGGGTTCAATTGGAGTCCAGGTCTGTCTTAAAAAAATTAAAATAAAATACGGGACCATTTCCATTGGGGTTCTGTTCCGTCATTTTGGACCAGTGAAGAGCTCTAGTGCCATGGTTGGCATCCTGGTCTACTGGTTGGCATAATGTAGTATACTGGTTGGCATTATGTAGTCTACTGGTTGGCATAATGTAGTCTACTGGTTGGCATCCTGGTCTACTGGTTGGCATAATGTAGTCTACTGGTTGGCATCCTGGTTGGCATAATGTAGTCTACTGGTTGGCATAATGTAGTCTACTGGTTTGCATAATGTAGTCTACTGGTTGGCATCCTGGTTGGCATAATGTAGTCTACTGGTTTGCATAATGTAGTCTACTGGTTGGCATCCTGGTTGGCATAATGTAGTCTACTGGTTGGCATAATGTAGTCTACTGGTTGGCATCCTGGTTGGCATAATGTAGTCTACTGGTTGGCATAATGTAGTCTACTGGTTGGCATCCTGGTTGGCATAATGTAGTCTACTGGTTGGCATAATGTAGTCTACTGGTTGGCATCCTGGTTGGCATAATGTAGTCTACTGGTTGGCATAATGTAGTCTACTGGTTGGCATCCTGGTTGGCATAATGTAGTATACTGGTTGGCATAATGTAGTCTACTGGTTGGCATCCTGGTTGGCATAATGTAGTCTACTGGTTGGCATAATGTAGTCTACTGGTTGGCATAATGTAGTCTACTGGTTGGCATAATGTAGTCTACTGGTTGGCATAATGTAGTCTACTGGTTGGCATCCTGGTTGGCATAATGTAGTCTACTGGTTGGCATCCTGGTTGGCATAATGTAGTCTACTGGTTGGCATAATGTAGTCTACTGGTTGGCATCCTGGTTGGCATAATGTAGTCTACTGGTTGGCATCCTGGTTGGCATGATGTAGTATACTGGTTGGCATCCTGGTCTACTGGTTGGCATCCTGGTTGGCATAATGTAGTCTACTGGTTGGCATCCTGGTTGGCATAATGTAGTATACTGGTTGGCATAATGTAGTCTACTGATTGGCATCCTGGTTGGCATAATGTAGTCTACTGATTGGCATCCTGGTTGGCATAATGTAGTATACTGGTTGGCATAATGTAGTCTACTGGTTGGCATCCTGATTGGCATAATGTAGTCTACTGGTTGGCATAATGTAGTCTACTGGTTGGCATCCTGATTGGCATAATGTAGTCTACTGGTTGGCTTCCTGATTGGCATAATGTAGTCTACTGGTTGGCATCCTGATTGGCATACTGTAGTCTACTGGTTGGCATCCTGGTTGGCATCCTGGTTGGCATACGAGCCCGCCTCCCACTGCAGGGCGCGGTGGTTCTTATGTCTGATGACACGAGTGGCCTCTAAGACCTGGACGAGAAGAAACGTTATTAGTATTATAATTAGTATTAGTTTTTCTCTCCATGCTCACCAACAAGATAATCATCTGCACTTATTCATCATTCAGACAGACAGACAGACAGACAGACAGACAGACAGACAGACAGACAGACAGACAGACAGACAGACAGACAGACAGACAGACCTCACCTCATTGTTGACAGAGTCAGTAGGCTGGATTCCTGCATACTGAACAAAACACAAGAGCACACACATTGATGCCGTCATTTCACTGCTAGTCTTGTGTAGCCACTAGCTATAGCCAGACAGCCATTCCACAATCTGGAGTCTGGAACTGCACCTCCCAAAAAGCCGGAAAAGAGGAAGCTGTCATCGGTTCATCATTTCCGTTCATGGACATTTATTTAAAATTTTACATATTTAAAAACCTATTTTTGTAATTCCCATTTCTGCTAAACAGCAAGCTAGATTATGGAAAGACTAATAATGTGACAGAGAAACAATGAGTGAGTGAGTGAGTGAGTGAGTGAGTGAGTGAGTGAGTGAGTGAGTGAATGAATGAACTCACAGAGCTTTCTTCCATTCTCTGTTTCACCCTCCTCTCTTCATAATCCTCCAGCAACGTCTCTGTTAACCCCTTCTGTGCCTGGCTGCTACTAAAACTAGCATTCGTAGTAGTAATATTAGTAGTAGTAACACTACTAGTATTAGTATTACTATCATCAGTAGTATCAGTAGCAATGATGCCGCTACTAGGGCTGCTCCATAGCTCTGCTCGGGGGGCGGAATTGGGGATGGAGAAAGGGGGAGCCACAGATCGGCCAATCACAGGGGAGGTGGGCCGGGCGAGGCCCCAGGGCTGGGCAGTAACCATGGAGACGGAGGGCAGACGGACAGGTGGGCGAGGGGAGACAGGTGATGCACCGTTGAGGCCGTCTAAAGAAACAATGAAAGAAATGAACATAATTCATGTTATTGCCTATTTATAAATAGATAATAAAAAATGGTAAATGGTTACATTTATAGCGCCTTTATCCAAGGCGCTTTACATAGATGTGCCTCACATTCACCCATTCACACACACATTCATACACCGAGGGCGGCGGAAACCATACAAGGCACCAACCTGCACATCGGGAGCAATTATTAGGGGTTCAGAGTCTTGCTCAATAACACTTCGACTTGACTGAGCCCAGAAGCTAATCAGAGGAGTAGTTCAAACAAAGAAATTACTAATTATTAGGGGTGTAACGGTACATTTTAACAGCGATACGTATCACGATACATGGTTGACAATACGATACATGTACGATATTGGTTCACTATGGCGATACGATATGATTCAATGATTTGAAATCGATACAGTAACTATTTAAAATACATTGACATTTATTTAAGTTAAGTCATTAAACCCCTTTTTTTCATTTTTCTTCTAAAAATGTAGAGGTTTTTGTTCCTATAAGCCAATAATTTGATGACTCAGACTCAACAAAGATTATTGGCTTATTGGGATGTAACAAAAACAAACAAAACAAAACAAAACAAAAACATCTCCATGACTTCAACGCGAGAAAAGACTTAATATGTTTTGGGGGGCGAACTACTCGTTTATAACAGAATAACTTTGGTCCTCTCATTCACTCCTTTCCTTTTACACACAGCTTGTCATAAAGGACCATGCTTGCCAATAAAATACATCAATAAAAATCTATAAAGTCGTGTGTGTGTGTGTGTGTGTGTGTGTGTGTGTGTGTGTGTGTGTGTGTGTGTGCGCGCGTTCGTTCGTGCGTGCTAATTATGTCATATCACAATGTGAAAATGGCTGACCTGTTTTCATACGTGGAGAAGGTGGGTAGAACTGTCTGACGGCCATCTTGGTTGCCTGGATAAGACAAGATAAGAGAAGAACCTTTATATACAGTGCCAAGTCCTGACGTCACTCATTCATCTCCTCTATGGGAAATATATGGTTCATCTTAGAATTCGATCGTCTCATAATACAGTATAAAGCAGTCTGGTCCAAAGATAAATGGCGGGTAATGTGTTTTAACCCATTCTGACCGGGAACCCGTTTTGGTGTTAGCATCATGTTATGCTTTAGCTATTGAAAAATAGCAGATCTACAAGCTCATAGCGCGCCACCGAGTGGCGCGCTACGAGCTTGTAGGTCTGCTATTTTTGGAAAAATCGAAGAACGACTGACATTTTTAGAATGTGATCTCAGGTCAGAATGGGTTAATCAGACCAGTGTGTGTCCAGTGGAAACCTCGTATGAATCTGATCTCAGGTCAGAATGGGTTAAAAGCAGAAGAGTACCTGCTCCACCAGAGGGGTTGGACTGGAGAACACGGTCTGCTCCTGGACCACTGATGCATTCTGGGTAGAGTTCTGTCTCTGAGATGGAGATAATGATGATGATGATGATGAAGAGGATGATGATGATGAACCCGGTCCCACCCGGTCCATGTGTCCATCTGCGGACAGACAGAGTAGGGCTATTATAGAAATAACACACATTTGAACTAACTGAAATAACCTCCATATCGGAATGAAATTGGGCTAAGCCAAGGTGTTACCAATTATACTGATTGAGGCTATGTTCCGTTTAGTGTAGCACAGTGGTTCTCAAAATGTTTCAATTTCAAAGCAGGACAAGCAACTACAGGTGGTCCGGGGAACACCTGTAGTCGTCCTTGAGCAGGTTCCATGGTGGTCCCCAGAGAAATGATCGCAGAGTTGGTAACCAAATGGTTTCATTTTACGCTCTCAAGAGTTAAATTAAAGTTAAACATCTGCATTGCTTAATTTCCAAGAAAGTCTATACACAATAATAGAGAACGTAGAACATTTGTTTATTTTGATCAGCGTTTGCCTGTTATCTCTCCTGTGTTACCACATCAATACAGCATGGACATGTGGCCGAAATCTTATCCAACAATAACAACAATTTTGTGTTTTGGATCATCTGAGAGGCTAAATGTCATCAAATGGTGGTCCGTGGCTCCTGAAAAAAATGGGCCTTGATATGCCGTAAGGGACTATTTGAAACCCATCACGGAACCATGAGGGTCCCTGGACAACACTTTGAGACCCACTGGCGTGTCTCAAAGTGTTTCCAGTGAGCCAACACGCAACAGTAGCAGCACCCTGACTCTGTTTGACTAGAAGAGAGGAAGGAAGCTATAGAGGCCCAACTTCTTTCCAATGTGTCTGCTGTGCATATAGAGCTTATTGAAACTTAACAGAATAACTCAAACAGAACTAACCTTATTATGATTTTTTTTTTAACTAAAACTAATATAAACATTTATAAAAAACTAAACCAAAAAATAACAAAAGCATTTTCCCCTAGCAAAAAAATAAAAAAATAAAAAATAAACCAAATTAGGAAACAAATTCAAATAAATCAAATCTAACCGAAACAAAACTCAAAACCGATGGAATGATTCTGAACCGTCACAATGAATAACCTTGGGGCAGAGCAGAAGATGAGTGGGGGAGATCCAGGGGCGGGGGTCCATAGGGGGACACAGTCACAGACGCCCGGTCCAGGGGGGGTCCATAGGAGGACACAGACACAGACGCCCGGTCCAGGGGGGGTCCATAGGGGGACACGGTCACAGACGCCCGGTCCAGGGGGGGTCCATAGGGGGACACAGACACAGACGCCCGGTCCAGGGGGGCTCCATAGGGGGACACAGTCGCAGACGCCCGGTCCAGGGGGGCTCCATAGGGGGACACAGTCGCAGACGCCCGGTCCAGGGGGGGTCCATAGGGGGACACAGTCACAGACGCCCGGTCGAGGCGGGTCGATCCGTCCCTGGCCTCCCTGAGCTCCTGCTCTCGCCTCAGGTCCCGCTGGATCTCCTGCTGGATGTGCTGCGTGCCTCCGGGACACGCGGCGCCCCTCCTGGAGCCCTCCAGGAGGGTGCCTCTCCAGGCTGGAGCCTCTGCAGTGGTCAGCTCGTCGTCATCAGGGCTGCAGCTGCTGGCTGCAGGCCTGCCCTCATGCTTCAGAGCTCCTCCGAGGGCCGCCGCGCTCTGCACCGAAGCTGCCCCGCCGAGCGCCGTCCACGGCTGGCGGCCCGGCTGCGGCGCAGCTGCTGCATGGGGCGGCATTGTCAGATTTGGAATAAGCACATTGTGATATACTGTATACTGAGGTATCCCTATATGACCCACCATTGTCCCTCAACTGGCTAACAACACTAAAAGCTCGAAGACACTCTCACTGGCTATTATTTGTCTTACCCGGAATATCTAAAACAATATCTATACGTCCCTTCAGCTCACCATACAACCTGAGGCACACACACAGACCATCTTTACCTTATAGTCCCCACCAACATCAGAAAAGTAGTTGGTCGACTCGGCGTGCTTTTAAATGTAAAGCTCCTCTGTCGACTGGAACAATCTCCCCAGTTCCCTCAGATCCATTAACTCCTTCAATATTTTTAAAGTGTCTATCATTACTCATCTCCAAACACCATGCTCCTGTTTCTATAACTGCCTTCGATTGTTCTGATTGTTCTCTCTTTCCTTACATCATGCGGCAAATGTACTATTTACTACTTACTATCTACTGTTTACTATTTACTATTTTCAAGTGCATGTTTGTACTTTGGTCATGATGTATTGACAATGTTGTTAATGTCTGTCATGATGCTCGGCCTGTTGTTCTTCCGGTGTATGTTCATCATCTTGTTTATTTGTATCATTTCTATTATTGACTTATTGATACAATGTTGCGGGTGAATAGGTGGGGTGGGAGCGGCTAGTTTTGGGAGAGCTTTGTTGTTTGTTTTGTCCTCGATTATGTATGAATGTACTTGTATTGTCTTGTATTTGCTGTATGTTGCTGGACCCCCTCGAAAACGAGATGATACATCTCAAGGGGATATCCTTTCTCAATAAAGGTTCATATACATATATAGCTTAACTCATAGTCTTTTGAGTGCAATTCCGCATAGTTTTTGTTAAGTTTACTGATAGGTGGCGCCCTTACTCTATCTGTTATGTACTGTGTATTGTATGCTGTGTACAAGGTTTACTATGTTCTATGCTGGAGAGCGAAATGAAACATGAAAACATGATACAAATACATATGCCGGTAGGCTAATGATAACTAAAGGACAGGCTTATTCTCTATCACGCATTGACGCTGTGCATCACAAAGCTTGACAGTTTTAGTAATATTTTAGTCATCTGAAATGTTTAATCTTTGAAGGATTTAGTTGAGTAAATATCATACGATTGTAGTCGACTAAATCTACCGTTGATTTACTCGACTGAAATCCATTTTTGCTGGGCCGTGATACAGATGAAATGTCTGATGTTCATAGCCAATGAATTTACAATGAATCTACAAGCTCACAACGCAGCTGTGTTTGGTCTGTGACACCCACGCACGCACACCCATGATGACTTTGTCTAGTTTTTAATGTGTTTAAAACTAAGTTATATAATATTGACGTTTTTGTCATCTGTCATAGCTTAGTTTTTATTTAGTTTCCTTTAGTGAAAAAAATTAGCAAACTAATGAAAAATATTTTTCAGGCATCTGTTAAACTGAATAAACACTAGTCTATAACAATGATTATACTATCAGAATATAATGCTTTAAACAAAAAATGACTTCACCCCACCGTTTAACTGAAATGAAACAAAAACAAGGCAAACCTGAACAGGGAAAGAATTCAACTAATAAATAAAGGCAAACTACAGTATAACAACCTTGGGTGATGGTGGAGGAGTCAGCGGGTGGAGCAGTGGAGGTGGAGGAGTGTTGTGAAAACGGATGAGGTGCAGAGGAAGGAGAGTCAGTGGAGGTGGAGGAGCGGTGTGAAGATGGAGGACGCGCAGAGGAAGCGGAGTCATTCTCCGTGCGGTTGTTGGTGTTTGTGGACCGGTCCATCAGCGTCACCTGGGCCAGTGTGGACAGTAAACAAAGTACATGCACTTGAGTACTGTTAAAAAAAACTAATGTATTTGCAGTTTAACGACAAATATTATACCTTTGAGCACAACAATTCTAGGAGGGGGAAAAGTACATAATGAACTAGAAAAAGTGCCCTTCTGGGCACAGGTCTCCACCAGGAGGATAGTGTTTGTGATGTTTGGCAAAATGTTTAGGAGTAATATAGTTTTTTCTTTTCTTGCAACAATTTTCTTCATTTTGTTGAGGAAATGCAGAGCCAGATCACTCATAGCTCTGAGGATAGAATTCTGGATGAGCAGGACATGTGCAGCATTTTGTACAAAATGGGCTACTCCTGAAAACTTTGGAAGGCAATCTTAGCTAATCAGTGTAGAATCGGAGAAATCCAACAGGCTCGTCTCTATGCCGAATTGAAGTGGACTCGGCCCTGTGATAACTTGTATGTTGTGTGGGTAATTCAATAAGACGAGTTTCTTGAAGAGTAGACGTTTATGTATGATAAGAATGTGGCAATACAAAACAGGAGCACAACATGTTCTGGCGGGCTCTGTATCAATAATGCAGGAAGCTAGCACAGCACCCTGGGAAAGCTGTCTGTTCTAGGCATTACTAGTCAACCTCTAGACTTAATCAAAACAGATCAATATAACCAGACATGAATAATCATGAAGCAAATATGATTTGAGTCATATCATTACAGGCCCCAGACTTTTTTTTTCCTCCCTGGAAATAAACACGTCTGGGTTTCCGAGGCTAAGTACCATGTGCCACTGACCTGGGGTCTGCTCAGCACGGGGGGGATTCTGTCCTCAGGGTAGGTTGAGTACCATTTACCACTGACCTGGGGTCTGCTCAGCACGGGGGGAATTCTGTCCACAGGGTAGGTTGAGTACCATTTACCACTGACCTGGGGTCTGCTCAGCACGGGGGGGATTCTGTCCACAGGGTAGCCCACCGGCAGCACCCTGCTGAGGTTCTGGACCTCCGAGTCTCCCCACAGCGTGATGGACATGGGAGAGGAACTCAACCTGGAGGAACACACAAACAAATGAGACAAATATCTGAAATCACTTCTCTTAATATTGTTTCTCAAATGTTTTCATGTCAACACAAGGACCCGCACATTATTTGGCCTGGGAGCTTGTAGATCAGCTCATTTCAAACAGTATTGTTCTGCCTACACATACATACGTCGAATACCAGACGAGTCGTCCCTTTACCAACTCACCCCGGGCGTACAGCCGGTGGAACTCATGCGCGGTATGCCCTGGTATTCCTAAAGTAACCCAAGTAAATTATGTAACGGTTAAACCTAACCTTATTCCTAACCTTAACCTCAGCAAAACTATGCCAAAACGTAACCCTATACCTAAACCGTAAACGTATTTCTAACCTTATTCTCAGTAAAACAAAATAAAGAGTACAACACGGAGCGGTCGGTGTGAGGTCGGCAGAAATAATTGAGGGGCCGAGATGGTTTAGGGGCGACCGCACATGATACCCATACTTCATGTCCTAGTATGAGCCTATAGGCCGGGGAAGGGGTCAAGGGGATCAACGTCATGTGATTGATTCCCTTGTTTGACCCTGCAAAACGCGGATGTGTGTCTGTGTCTCAAAGAATAGGATTATTGGCAGAATCTGTGAAAGTTTAGAATATTCCCATTTTCATTCTTCACAAGATCGGTGGTTGTGGCAATTAACTTGATTTCACCCCATGAAGGAATGGTGGATTCGGCAACGCTCCGAAATGCCTGTACATATTATGTGTGCGCTTAAAGAATACTCCACTTTGATGTCATTTCATCCTAAACTTCCCGTAAAATGTTTTCCTTGAGCATGAGACTTCTCAAGTTTTTGTATGCGTTCTCCCTCACATATAGGCTATTACTTAATACTTGTGAATCTTCTTTATATTGTTTTGTGAGTGACAACAAGCAAACGAACAAACAAGCAAACATACAAGCAACCAAACCAGGGTGCATATACTAACACTAGTCCCACAGGCATTTTGTTTGACAACAATGTCGCTCCTGACATGCGCCGTCGGTTACAACTATCCCATGCTGCGGGTTAGAAATCACCCGTGGCTCCCGACATGCGCGGCAGGTCACAACTAACCCATGGCAGGTTGACTTAAACCTAACGGACTCATGACTGTAGGACAGTTTGGTTTCCTTGAAAGCAACCAACCTGCTGATGTACAGCTCTGTCTCCTCCGGGTGTTTGTGAGGACAGCATGGAGAAGGGAAGACCTCCGTCTGGTCCCTCTTCGTCACCCAGGACCCCTGCTCTCCTGCTTCCTCCTCTTCCTCAGTGAATGATTTCTCCTTCCTATCTACAATTCACATTGTACGCATTTATCATTTACACTCTCATGACACTCCCTTACCCAGAGCGACTTGCAATGAACTAGGTAAATAGTCAGTCACATACTGTAGTGCAAAGAGAACAATGTAGTGCCTTAAGAAACTACACAGCATTATGTCTAAACATTGAACAACATGCTATCTAAATGACAATCTGCACATTTGGGAACAATCTGTCTAAAACCACTGGTTCTCAAAATGGGGTGTTTGAGGGAGTTCCAGAGGGGCTCCAGGGAAATGAGGAACCGTTGTAACACAAACCATTATACATGTCTTATGGAGGTCTCGGGCACAAAATCTTGACGAATGGGGGTCCATACAGTCCATGCAGTGGCTCAGAGGTAGAGTGACCAGATGGGAACCGCAAGGTTCGAACCCTGGGCTCCCCCAGAGTTAGTGCCGAAGTGTCCTTGAGCAAGACACTGAACCCCTAATTGCTCCCGATGTGCAGGTTGGCGCCACGCATGCTTTCCTAAGGCATCGGTGTGAATGGGTGAATGCAATCTAATGTAATGTAAAGCGCCTTGGATAAAGGTGCTATATAAATTCACCATTTACCATGTATACAGCCAAATACATCTTGACATGAACATTTGTGGTCGGGGGGAAAAACACTAATCTATACCTGATGTCACCAGGACCGTCTTCCGTTCCCCCGTGGTCAGCTCCTGAGGAGTTCCTGGTTGTCGGCTCTGGCCCAGACCTCTGCTAGATCCCTCATGGAGGCCGATCTTCTGGGAGAGGTTCTCCTCGCTTCTCCAGCCGTCTCTCTGCAGTTCTTTCTGGATGAGGAAACTGACGCGGTTCTTCTCCTTGGCCTTGACGGGGCCCAGCGGGGAGCTGCATGGGGCCAAGGCTATTAGAGTTAACGAGAACTAACTATACCGGTGCTATAACGAAAACTAAAATTGAAAATGCATTTCCGTTAACTGAACTAAAAACTATAATAAAATGTAAAAAAAAAAAACGATAACTAACTGAAACTGTACAGTTCGTTTAGAAAACTAACTAAAACGAACTGAAATTAGTTTTTCTTGTTACCAATAGTAACTGAATATATATTTTGTATATTTTGTATATTTATAAAAATAAAAATAAAATATAACTAACACTATGCGTTGTCACAAAAACTAATAAATAAACTATAGCAAACACAAAAAGAAAGGTCAAAACTAACTCTAAAACTAAAGAATAGTTAAAGGTATATTCAGTGATTTCACTTAATTCAAATATCACTTATTTTGTTGTTTTGTTGTGATAATCCTCTCTACTATAGAGTGTGCTGACCATATAAGGAGTTCCTCCATGTCCCCAGTTAACCCCTGGGGGTCAAAAAACCTTAGGTTTCGTTTTTGACTCTCTATCCTGATTGGACGAAGGCTTATAGGTCCCACAGCCAAAAACGAAACCTACGGTTTTTTTGAGTGAAATCACTGAATATACCTTTAAAACTCTCAGACTATTCTATAACCTTGAGCTGGTGGAGGAGGAGGTCGTCAGGGACGGGGATGATCGCAGTGCCGTCGGCAGCGGTTGTTTGGTCTTGATGGCCACCATCTCCGTCCGCCGGCCGTCGCTCGGCTTGATCCCCCGCGAGCGGCGGAGGTTCTCCTCCCTCTCCTGGGCCACGCGGATCTCTCTGTCTATGGGCGTCTCGTAGGAGGAGGCCGGCGGTGCTGCAGGCGCCGCCGCCGGCGACTTCCAGGAGTTGCCGTGTTGTTCTTCGCTCCAGACGCGGTCGCTGGACGCGCTTCCGTCGCTGGTGTAGCCAGCACTCACCTCCAGGGGGCGGAAGAAATACACAGTTTTATTTGTTTTGCAAAAGTATAGCTGTAGGAGCCGATTTATAATAGGCCATCACTTCATATGTATGTGCCATCATGCCATGTCTAACATTCCTGTTAGTGTGCTTTGTCACCCCCTACAGACATGGCAGAGAGGACATGAATTACCTGGCCATCAGAAGGCCAGGTGTTGTTGATTGGAGGTTCACAGTTTTTTTACGTCTGATTTTTGTTCTACACCTCATTCTATTCTGAGTTACAGTTATATGCTAAAAGTATCTTTATTTTTGTTTTCAACTTCGATAAAATAAACCTTTTGAGTTCAACTTCAACCCTTCGTCTGGACATTCCTCATTTCCCTTTTTTTGGTCAAGTTTGCTGCACAAAGCCAGTCAGTTGGAAAAAGGTACTCTCAATCAACCACCACAAAGAACAAAAGTTCTCTACAGTAGCAATACCACAGTATAAATGCTGTAGTAAATGCTTTTCAAAATGTACATACAGTAGGCCTACAAGTAAAAGTGCAAAAATGTGTCAAAATGTGTCAAATAGCTGATGTACAAGGTAACTAATTTGAGTATTTTCGAATAGAGTAGTATAAAATAAGGGTTAATCCATGATTTGTAATAATAATTTAAATAAAGTAACTAGTAACCAAAGCTGTTAATAATTCTAGTAGAGTAACAAGTAGGCTACAATATTTGACTCTCAGATGTAGTATAAAGTATTAAGTTAAGTTAAAAAAGGTAAGTTCGTTAGTATAATTCGTTGCTGTTATAGGAGGAAACCACCTAACTCAATTTTTAGTTTTTTGCATAAATCAGTGCTATTGAACACCCTTTGCGTTAAAAGCGCTTTGGACAAATCCTCTTAACTCTATTGGACCTTCAAACTCTCTGCCAAAGCAACTAACTCCACTACCTCTCCCCCTCTCACATGCAAGTAATTGACAATATATAAAGTCACAATACCATGCACTTTGATGACATGATGAGGCCAACAAAGCCTATTGCTTTGTTGAAAAACAAATATATAAGGTTTTCTTAATTTCCTGAATAAATGAAATTTGAAAAAAATGAAAATTTTAATTTCCCGAAAAATGAGCATTTTGGAGTTAGGTGGTTTCTTCACGACAGCAGAGATAATATGCAGCACTCACCTCCAGACCAGAGTCCGGATCATCAAACACACTGCTCTGCCTGCTCAGCCTCTGCTCTGCATCTGGTCCTCTGCTGGAGGTCTGGGGATCCATCTCTATCCACGCATCATCTCTCTGGATCTTTGATTGATTGGTTGAATACTTCATTAGCAGGTTAGTTAACAGTACAGGTAGTATACAGTCAATGGTTATGCTAAAAGGATAACACACACACACACACACAGTCACAGTCACACACGCGCACACGCACACACACACACACACGCACACACACACACACACACACACACACACACACACACACACACACACACACACACACACACACACACACACACATAAACAGGGGGCTTGTTTCAATTGTGGTCCAACGTACTCATCAGTGTAATGTCAAAAAATGTTACTTTTCAGGATTCAAATAATAATAAAAAAACGCAAAAATAGCAGATGGACAAGCTCATTCTCAACTTGTAGATCTGCTATTTTGGATACTCTTATGTGATGCTGTAGAATGATCAAGTAGGACATCGATTTACGAAAACATCATGTTGATAATAGTTTTATGCCCGACAGCAATGAAATGACACGCGGCTATATACTGTTAGGCTACAATACTGGTAGAAAACTCAGCTGTAACAGGTACAGTATATAGAGAAAGAAGTGGTTCAGGAGGCAAAGGATGCTATACTACCGAGGTGTTTACTTCATAAAGGACTTAATAAACTATGCTCACTTGCATCGATGTTGACCCCCGGTCCGCCTGAGAGCGCAGCATCCTGGAGCTTTGTAGTTTGGGAGATCCGGGAGGTGATGGGAGCACCTGGGTGTGATGTATTTTGGGAGAGCTGGGAGGGGATGCTGCTCGTACCTGCTGGCTGCTTCGAGGTTTTGGAGATATGGGGGGTGATGTCGATGGCACCTGCTGGCTGCTTCGAGGTTTTGGAGATATGGGGGGTGATGTCGATGGTACCTGCTGGCTGCTTGGAGGCTTTGGAGATCTGGGGGGTGATGTCGATGGCACCCGGTCCGCGTCATAGTGCAGCATTCTGTAGCCAGGGCTTGGGGCGCATAATCGCATATACATATATGACTTCAAATCAATAATCGTTGTTTTAACATTTGCTTTGGTGGACAGTTAAAACATTGCCGTGCTTTTTGTCCTTGCTTAATTAATATGTAAGTATAGCTCTGGATTAAGAATGCCTAAATTGTAAACACATTTATTGCCGGATTAATCAATACCAGAGCCATAGAGTATAGACTAGAGTTGAGACATTGAGGGGCCAGAAAACAGCCCCGTCACGTGGTTCATGTACTCGCCCATAGACTCCAATGCATTCCGTGAAACTTCCGGTTGTCCCTATTCGCCAATAGAAGACTATACGTATAGAAGAGCCGCCATCGGACTGGCCTCCGTGAAGTGAACGGATTTGTCGTAACGCTGTGGCTCTGATCAATACTAAAACCCGCCTCACCGCCGGTGTTTTTCCATTAACCTTTGAAGACTCACCCGATCGTGTGCGTATAGTGTCATTGCATGAGCGTGCGCCTTAAACTAGTGCGATTGAATGTTCTAATGTCGGAACATATTCCACAATATATGTTTTTTGTTGTTGTTGTTGTTGTTAATCTATATAGAGGGTATGCGTGTGACATCATCATCATACCCGGCAGTTACGTGGGATCGCCTACTGAGTGGACGTATGGGCTTGCAAGGCCACAAAGTATTTTTTTGCCAAACAGATCTGATTGCATTAACCCATTCTGACCTGAGATCAGATTCATACGAGGTTTCCACTGGACACACACTGGTCTGATTAATCCATTCTGACCTGAGATCAGATTCTAGAAAAATGTCAGTCGTTCTTCGATTTTTCAAAAATAGCAGACCTACAAGCTCGTATCGCGCCACTCGGTGGCGCGATATGAGCTTGTAGATCTGCTATTTTTCAATAGCTAAAGCATAACATGATGCTAACACCAAAATGGGTGCCCGGTCAGAATGGGTTAAACAACATTGAATGACTTTAAAACTCACTCTGCCACTCACTTTGCCAAACGGTCTACTCTACAGCCTACTCTACAGCAATGATTACTATCACAATATATAGAGTTATTTAACACTGAACAAACACATAGCAACAATTACTATGAACAAACACATAGCAATGATTACTATCACAATACAGAGCTATTTCTATTTAACACTGTTACTAAACATAACAATATACAGCCATTTAACACTAATTGTAACAGAAAACAACAACCTTACTTCATTCATAGATGTTATCAAATAGGCAAATACTAAGTAAGGCTCTCTTCCATTTAGTGTAACATTTCAAGGGCCCCACAATTACCAAATGCATGAGCCCAAGGGTCCGTTTGTACACTCTCAGAGTTACACGCCCATAAGAGGCCATTTTTGAACCCCCTCAAAGAACCATGCGGGTCCCTGGACCCCCACTCTGAGTCTCTGGACCCTGTACTTTGGGTCCCTGGACCCCCACTCTGAGTCTCTGGACCCTGAACTTTGGGTCTCTGGAGCCCCACTTTGAGACCCACGTCTCAAAGTGGTGTTTCCCAGTGAGCCGACATGCACAATAGCAGCACCCTGACTCTGACTCAGAGCCTAAATTAGTATTGTTAACTCATTGAAGTATAAGGTACGAGGTCCTGTGTCTTTCTAAAATAGCCTATTCTTTGCTCATGCAGCCCTATATATACAGTACCTGTTGCTGTGTAGTTTCTTGGGGGTGGTTGGGGTTCTGGTCTGCTCCATCTTTAAGAACTGTTCTCTGGCCGTACTGAAGTTGATCTGCTGGTTGTCGATGGTTCCTGGTTCTGGTTCTGTGGTGCTGCAAGAGGATGCATGACATTTGCAAGGTTATTATTTTATATATAGGTTATAATCCTAGATTAAATGAATGACCAGACCTGGATTGTGTTGAGCTGTTTTTTTTGTTTGTTACGCTTGCGTTGTCGAGCCCCTCTTGAGCAGACCTGGAGCAAAGCTGTCGTTGAGCCAGGCAACAACGTCTACATTGATCGATGGCCGTCTGAAAGTACTTAGACTGTGGTTGTACCAAGGGGCCAGTGAGGCGCTCCAATGTTGAAGCACTGGGTGGTACCCTAGTGGTAAGAGGAAGGACTGCAGGCGGACCCGTGGATCCATGACGAGGAAACCGGCTTTAACATTGAGCGCTCGGTTGCACTTCCGCATTTGCCAACCACAATTTGGCATTTGGCAAATGCGGAAGTATATAGACGGCCCTTCCGGGTGCTTCAAAACGCCATTGAGCAACTTCCACAGTTCAGTCTCTATATAGTTCCCAAACTTTTTTGGACCAGGTACCCCTTTTGGGGTAGATATTTTTAGATAAATAGATGGGTCCCCCCTGGAACTCCCTCAGGTACCCTGGGGGTCCCCGGACCCCACTTTGGGAACCACTGCAGTAGACCATCATCAGACTGTCTGATGAAGAGCCGTGAGGCTCGAAACGTCATGTCCACTCCACACTATGGTGTAAGAGGAACCTCAAAGGGGGTATCAGTGATTTCAGTCAAAAACCCTTAGGTTTCGTTTTTGCCTTGGGACACAAGCTTTCATCCAATCAGGATAGAGAACAAAAACGAAACCTAAGGTTTTTTGACCCCCCCCCCAGGGGGTTAACTGGGGACAGGGAGGAACTCCTTATAGGGTCAGCACACTCTATAGTAGAGAGGATTATCACAACAAAACAAAAAAATTAAGTGAAATCACTTACTCTACCTTTAAAAGTCCATTATAGACTTGGCTGCCACATGACGTATAATTTCCGAAAAGATATAGGATGGGCGCTATAACTCGTGCCCCTCACACACAAAAAAAAATCGAAATAAAATCTAAATCAACCAACCTTGGCGTTGTGGAGGGGGAGGGGGCGCTGTAGCACACACTGAAGCCCTCGATGAGTCTCCTGGGTTCTGGGTGCATGCTGCTGAGGTCCAGGTGTTCCACCGCGCTCCACTGCGGCTTCAGCGGAGGCCTCATCTTGGGAGCCTGACTGCGAATGATCTCCTTCCTGAGATGATTCTCCTCCGCCGCCTCCTCCTCTTCTCGCTCCACCTGCGGGAACATGCATGGCCGTGACAACCCGGAAAAGGAGATCAGCTGAGCTCCTTCCCCCGACATTCGGCTCAAAAGCGGGTTCTATATGCTCCCACCAAAATGTGGAACGACCTTCCAAAAAAACAACTCGACTCCTTGTACCACCTTTACTGATAATAAGCCAAGTCAATAAAGTATTCAATCAATCAATAAATCAATCAATTAATCAATCAAACGTTAAAAATAATGTATTAAGACAAGCTGATAAACGTGCCGTGAAGCGATTGATGCACGATTGACACGTGACAGCCACGTATTCATCATCTAAATTAACAGTGGATTTAGTCGACTGAAATTATGATATTTAGCCATCTACAACTAAAACATTTCTGATGACTAAAATAATGTCTGAAACTAAATGGAATTTCATGTCAAAAGGACCACGACTAACTAACCCAAAGCTGCCGTCAAAATGTCTGAAAGAATGAATGACATAAAATGTTTCTGTTTTTGTAGGCCATGCTTTATTTGTTACGGTTCGCTCTCCATCACCTCTACATCCATGTGCTGTGGGTGTTCTGGGCACTTCAGCGCCACCAGAGGACTCCAGAGCACTCCACAGCACCTCTCTCCCTGTTACAACCTCCTCACCTGGATGTCGTCTGCAATTACCTGATGAGCCTACAAGAACCAGGCCTGTCTGCAGCTCGGCGCCAGTTCTTCACCAGTCTACGGTTGGTAATGTTAGACAGCTAGATTTAGGCTCAGTGTTTTAGTGTTAGACAGTTAAACTGTCTGTGCTTTCCCTTTACTCTGTGAACCTGCCATTGACTCGACCTTCTCTTCTCCCCTCCAGTGTTTCCGGGACCCGAGCTCTGTGGAGCAACCTACGGACCCTGCACCTCCTTTCACCCCCCCGTGTTTGTGAATAAAAACCCGCCCGGGTGGGCTTTACTCATGCTTTGCCTCTCCTTGCTGTGCTTTTGGGTCACACCACACTCGAGTCATAACAGTAAGAACTGGCCAATTTGACCCAGCCAGCATGGAAGGAGAGCAGCCAGCTCTCCAGGCTCAGGGACAGGTTTTGGAGCACCACTCCCGCCTGCTGTCGGAGGCATCCGCCGCCGTTTTAAGTTTACAGCAGGAGCTCCGGGATGTTTCGGATCTTCAGCAGTCCCAAGCCGCTCAACAACACACTCAGGTTAAACAACTCACATCGCTGGTCAAGGATCTAGCTGACCAGGTCGCCACGCTCAACGCGCATCTCACCGCCGCTCCTAACCAGACGGCACAAGCGCCTGACACGGCCCCTGCGGCGCACGCTCCTTTTCCCAGCCGGGAGCCCTACCTCACTGCCCCGGCCACCTTTGACGGTACTTTCTCCCTCTGCAGGGAGTTCCTCATGCAATGTGAGTACGTGTTTGATCTGCAGCCCAGCATGTATTCCACTGACCCCGCCCGCATAGCTTACATTACTAACTTAACCACCGGAAGGGCGCGCCGATGGATTTATGCAAGCCTTGAGGGTTCAGCCACGTACATGCAGATCTACAGAGACTTTGTGTTAGAGTTTAAGGCTGTGTTTGACCATGACGTCCCAGGGCATGACGCCGACACAGCTCTCTCTGCCCTCCACCAGGGCTATAGCTCAGTAGCAGATTATGCCACTGAGTTTCGCATCCTCGCCGCACGCTGTGACTGGAACGAGCCTGCACTCCGCAGCGCGTTCATCCGGGGTTTGAGTGAGGCTACGAGGGATGCCCTGGCCGAGAGAGAGAGACCCCCCACTCTGACCGAACTCATCTCTCTGTCCATTTCCATTGACGAACGACGCCGTGCACGTAAGCGTGAGAGGGCTTCCCAGTATCACGCTGCTGTCAAGCCGTCTACCCCCGCCCACACCAGTCTCACTCGGCCCGAGCAAGTGCCATCTGCCCCCTCCAATCTCACTTGCGAGGACGACGCCATGCAGCTGGGCCGAATCCACGTGACTTCCAGGGGTCGCTTATCTCCAGCTGAGCGTGAGCACCGCCGAGGACATAGACTCTGTATGTATTGTGCCAGCTCAGCGCACGGTGTTCGCTCCTGTCCTATTCTGCTCTCCAAGGTGTCCACTTCCCGGCCACCAGGGGGCGTAGTTTCGCCTACTCAGGGTTTTCGGGTAAGCTGTCTCACTACAACTTCCCAGCCCAGCACCAGTGTTGCCAAATTCCCTGTCACTCTCGCCTGGCAGGGACAGACACTCACCATTCCTGCTCTCATCGACTCCGGGGCCGATGAGAGCTTTATTGACCTCCAGTATGCTCGGAGGGTGGGCCTCCCCGTGTCTCCTCTCAAGAGGTCCCTGCCTGCCTCCGCTCTGAATGGTCATCCCATGGGCCCTATCACACACCGGGCTCATCCTATCACCCTCACTGTCTCTGGGAACCATGTGGAGAGCATCTGCCCCTACATTATTCACTCCCCGGGCACTCCACTCATCCTGGGCAGACCATGGCTGGAGCTTCACACCCCCCATGTCTGCTGGAGTTCTGGGCGTATTCTCAGCTGGAGCGCCGCCTGCCAGGTCTGTTGCCTTCAGTCCGCCCCGACCTCCACCCAGGCTGAATGTCCTCCTGCCCAGGTCCCTCCACGGCGTCGGGCTCACCCCGACGTACTCTGCCAGTCGCCATGTGGCGACTCCTGGAGGGGGGGTCCTGTTACGGTTCGCTCTCCATCACCTCTACATCCATGTGCTGTGGGTGTTCTGGGCACTTCAGCGCCACCAGAGGACTCCAGAGCACTCCACAGCACCTCTCTCCCTGTTACAACCTCCTCACCTGGATGTCGTCTGCAATTACCTGATGAGCCTACAAGAACCAGGCCTGTCTGCAGCTCGGCGCCAGTTCTTCACCAGTCTACGGTTGGTAATGTTAGACAGCTAGATTTAGGCTCAGTGTTTTAGTGTTAGACAGTTAAAACGTCACGCCGTTACTGTGCTTTCCCTTTACTCTGTGAACCTGCCATTGACTCGACCTTCTCTTCTCCCCTCCAGTGTTTCCGGGACCCGAGCTCTGTGGAGCAACCTACGGACCCTGCACCTCCTTTCACCCCCCCGTGTTTGTGAATAAAAACCCGCCCGGGTGGGCTTTACTCATGCTTTGCCTCTCCTTGCTGTGCTTTTGGGTCACACCACACTCGAGTCATAACATTATTGTCCAATATTATTCCCACTTTGTAAAATGTAGTACTGTACTGTACTGTACTGTACTGTACTGTACTGTACTGTACTGTACTGTACAAGCCCTCCTCCCTTGCCGTTCACACTCTCTCTCTGTGTGTGTGTGTGTGTGTGTGTGTGTGTGTGTGTGTGTGTGTGTGTGTGTGTGCGTGCGTGCGTGCGTGCGTGCGTGTGATGTAATGGCTGCTAAAAACTCAGCTTCCCATCATGCATGCACCATCATGCACAGTGTGAAGCTCAACAGCGCCACTTTGTCACCTGTTGGTACCCGGTAACTAACTAACTAACTAACAAACAAACAAACAAACAAACAAACAAACAAACAAACAGACAGACACAGACACAGGCACAGACACACACACACACACACACACACACACACACACACACACACACACACACACACACACACACACACATTGCTGTGCATTGGGAGTGGCTGCAGTGCACACTAAAGAACACTTGTGTGTATAGCCTCTATAGAATCTCACAGCACCTTGTAGCGCGAGTC
This sequence comes from Protomyctophum bolini, assembly GCF_963924005.1. Lineage (NCBI taxonomy): Eukaryota > Metazoa > Chordata > Actinopteri > Myctophiformes > Myctophidae > Protomyctophum > Protomyctophum bolini. The sequence goes on from NC_137869.1 coordinate 44,049,172, forward strand.
CCCGTTGCTCTCCTGGAACAGGCTCTCGGGCCTCCGGCCGCTGGAGTAGGTCTGCAGTCTGAAGCCCCGCTCCTCCTTCAGCGTGGCCAGCTGCTCCTGCCTCCGGGCGGACAGCATCCAGGCCTGGTTGAGCTCCGCCTCGGGGCTCCCGGGGTCCTCCACGAACGAGTAGAAGCCGCTGTGAGAGCCCGAGCTGCTGCAGGGACTGGTGGGACTGCATGGAGAACACATGTGTCATTTTGTTCAGTACCAGTGGTGGTGACCTGACTATGCCAGATGGGGGCGGTATTGAGTAACCATGTTTCCTGTGAAACAAATGTGTGTAGCAAGCTTCTTGGATCTGGAACAGGGACTGGTGGGACTGCATGGAGAAGACATTTTTGTTCAGTACCAGTTGTGGTGGTGGGGGGAAAAAAAAAAGTAGGCTCACGTGTTTTACTTACGTAAAAGTATAGCAATACCGACCCCCTTTCATAGAGTTTGTGGAAAGTATACCTTTCACTTTAACCCATATTCCCTTGTACAACCTGTTACCTCACACCAAGTCTGACATTGGGCGACCTCTGGTTAGAGAGGCCCTCAGTAAGTAGACAGTTGGATATAGAGAAATGTACTATTTAACTGAATTATGGATACAATGTATATGTAACCTAGATACCATATACCTGATGGAAAATTCTGTTTTACCCTTTTTTTTTTCTTTCTTTTTTTATTATTATTTTCTTTTTACTATGTTCATTAGTACTTTCAATACTAGTTTACTGATTACTTTTACTGTCTTGTACTGTCTGTCTTTGTTTTATTTGTCTTGTTCTGACCTTGATTGGGGGGGAGGGGGGGGATATTTACATGTCAGATACAACAAAATGTACACATATGTTTATTCATTGGTGCATCAATAAAAATAAAAATAAAGTGTTTTAAAAAAAAGTAGCAATACCTCAATGTAGAAATACTTCGTTAAATTACATAAGTGAAAGTCTGGAATTCAAAATGTACTTGAGTAAAAAGTACAAAAGTATCGGCATCAAAATGTACAGTACTCAAATACCAACAGTAAAAAAAGTATTCACTATATGCATAATGTCCCATTTAAAGTTTTCAAATGTATACAAATATTTTGAAAATAGCCAAAATAAATGTATATACTGTAGGGCTAGAAGAGGTTAATGTATGTTTTCGTAATAATAATCAAAATCTACAAAGTAACTATAGTAATTCAAGTTTTCAAATAACTTTAGTGGAGTGAAAGTAAGGATTTTGGCTCTGAGATGTAGTGGAGTAAAAGTCAAAGTATTGGATATTGGAAATACTCAAGCAAAGTAAAAATACCTCAAATTTGTACTGAAGCAGGCCTACAGTACTTAAGTAAATGTACTTCGTTACTTTAATAATTATACACATAAAAAAAACAATATATATTTTTTAATTACTCCCCTTTACATGGAGTAGTAATTTAGATAAGACACTCCACAGGCAGTGATGACCATAGTTTCACTTGGATCACATAATGTAACGCAGTAACACACCCATTTCAATTGCAGTGACTAATATAAGTTACCACAAAAAGGAGTTGCGTACACACAGCGCACTTTAGTACTAACGCGTCTGTCCCAACACTGGTCTCGTCCAGCGAGGACCTCCCTGAATAGGGAGACATCCGTACTCATTTAGATGCCCCCTTGTATGAAACGAAAACACTGCGCTATAAAAAAAAAAAAACGAAGCTCATGATCATGATCACAGTACCTGGTGGGAGTACCGGGGATACTGGGGCTGCTGGGCTGCCACTCGTCACTGCTGCTCCCCCCTCCGTCCTTGGACACGGCCACCTGTCACAGCAGTGGACACTGATTAAGTGTATACTTGCCTCAAGTACGGCAATTGACGCGTTGTAATAATTCATCACTCTACTTCCGCTTCATCTCAGACGCAAATATGGTAACCTCTTATTCCACAATAATTTGACAGAAATGTAACTATGAAACCTTGCGTTGTTGTCACGACACCCACAATCCACGTCACTCTGTCATGACACCTGACTCAAATCCCGTCACTCACCCCAGGCAAGCCCCCAGGTCATCGTGACATCACGAGACAGCAGCCCTTTAGGAGGGCGAGGTCGCTTCTCGCCCTCAGGCGTGTGTGTGTGTGTGTGTGTGTGTGTCAGACTGCCACAACAGCTGTGTTCGCTCCCCGCGTTCACGCGTCTTACTTGTGGTATACTTAAAGTATAATGACTATAGGGACATGTATAGTACAGTACATGTCTTTACATTTACTTTTAAAAGAAAGCAACAACTGACCTGCCTGGCCTGAACCAGCACGTCTCCCCCGGACCCCCAGCTGCTGTCCCTGGACTGGTGGTCCGACAGCACCACCACAGAGGGCTGACTGCGGCTGACCGAGATGCTGTCCACACCCACGCTGTTGGAGGAGGAGGAGGTGGTGTCGGTTCTTCTGCAACAACACGAGGTTATACATCGTTCAAGTGTTTCTCAACCAGTGGGTCGCCGAGTGCGACAACACCTTGTGAGCTTGCAAATATGCTATTTTCAAGGTTTCGTGCCCGACAACAACTATACAAAATCTATCTTCCGTTTGTTTATATATGTATATAGGCCAACCTATATCTGTTGTACACACCATTATAATCTTCTTATTTCGATCATCATAATACTCAGTCTCCAGGTTTTCTTCAGAATATGTGTATATGACACTGATTTACGATGACACTATATAGCTCATTACGAGTCCACTAGTGGTTCTCAAATGTTTGATTTGCATGAGGACCCATTGCGGGTCCATTTGGTTCCATTTGTACACTCTCAGAGTTACAGACCTGCTATCGTCATTCAGGGTTGGCTCTTTATGTGTCTCTGGTAATACAAAAATGGAATTGTGCATTGAAGGAAGCAGGGGAAGTGTATAGCGCCCAGGATTACATTATTAGATAATTGACACTGGGTGAAAAAATGGGTTACAAAATCGTGGGATAAAACCATTAAAAACCAACAACATGGCGATGACCCCCCGGAAACTATACACCAAACAAATTAAAAATGAAACTATAACAAACACATTGAAACTAACTGAAAATGAAAAAAGTCAGTAAGTCAGCAAGTCAGTAAGTAAGTAAGTAAGTAAGTAATTAAATAACTAATAACCTGGCTGTGTACGTCCAGCTGTGGAGGTCTAGCTCGTGGGGGTCGGGGCGGTGGACGGGGCTGCAGACCAGCGTCCGCAGGTCCCGCCTCTGCTCCAGCCGGGGCGACATGGGCTGCAGGACCCAGCGCCTGGGGCTGCTGCTCTCCATCGCAACAACAACAACCGCCTGGGCTCCGCCGCCGCTTGGGCCCGGCACCACTGGAGACCACTGCTGGCTTCTTCTGGCGGGTGGTTCTAGTACTGCCAGGTGGCGGTGGTGGTGGTGCTGGTGCTGCTGCTGCTGGTGGGGACGGGGAGCAAGGACACGGTGGTGGTGCTGGGGCTCTGGAACACGGTGGTGGTGCTGGGGCTCTGGAACACGGTGGTGGTGCTGGTGGTGCTGGGGCTCTAGAACACGGTGGTGGTGCTGCTGTTGTTGGTGGTGTTGGGGTTCTAGAACACGGTGGTGCTGCTGTTGTTGGTGGTGTTGGGGTTCTAGAACACGGTGGTGCTGCTGTTGTTGGTGGTGGTGGGGTTCTAGAGCAGGGCGATGGAGGTGCCCCGCGGCGGCCGTTGGGAGCGCTTCTTCATGTTGAGAGTCGTCGCACGTCGCAGCCAATGACCGTCTCTGGAAACAAAATGGAAGACGGACAGAACTATAGTCAGAACACAACAGTTCACTCATTCACGAAGCTCTTCTTCAGACATTTCTAGTATATATTTTGGCGTTTATTAATAAGGGTGTCGCAGTGTGGGGAAGTTGAAGATGAGAGGTGAAACAAACACTCGGTTGATATATATAGTTCAGAGTAAAGGGAATACCGGGTGCATGCCCGGTTCTGGTAGACATCTATGTCTATGGAAAAGAATACCAGCACGCACTTGTTTTTTTTCCATTTAGGATTCTTTGCTTATTCACACTATAGGTCTCCCCCCAGCAGCTGCAGCAATTAACGTTTCGGCCCTTCGGCCTTCCTCGGCGTGAAACAATTAATTCGAAGCGATTATGAATACATACATATATATATATATATAAAGCAAACCGAAGTTTTGACTTTTTCCAAACTTTTTTCAAATAAGCAAACAATTCGGAGCACTGCCGTGCAGCATGCAGCCTCCTGTGCACCGGAAGTCTGTCTGTGTGTGTGTGTGTGTGTGTGTGTGTGTGTGTGTGTGTGTGTGTGTGTGTGTGTGTGGGGCACTGTGGGGCTCCTCACTGGCAGTAAGTAAATACAACAGCAGCAGTGACAACACACCATAAAAATTGGTCCGTGGCCCACGGTTTGTCTGCTGCCTTGCCCTACAAGGAAAGGTCCAGACTATAGAGGCCAGCTTTATGCAGATGTTGTGAGTACAGTGCGTGTGTATGGATAGTTATGGATCTCTGATGAATGACGTACATCTGCCATTAAATCTATTTCATTCCACCTTTCAGCAGGCCCTTAAACAGGTGATCACCCCCCCACCCCTTCCTTTTTGCCCCACTCTGTAAATTGTTTTTTTTTCCTGTGATGAAAGGCCAATTGATTGATATTTTTCATGTCATGTCTATGAATTGATTGCATAAGGGCCTAAATGGAAACAATACCTTTTCTTGGTGCTCTCCCTTTTAGACGAAGGGTTCCATTTTCGTCACCTGCACTAAAGCCCTTAACCCTAAACTTCTTTGCCTTTTTGTTACTATTTTGCAAAACATCTTTGAATAGTTACAATGGCCAGTCTACAAGCTCACAACCTGTCAATGTAGATTGGCTAGTTGCACTATATTCAAAAACGTTTTTCAAAATAGTAAAACAAAAAACAGAAAAACAAAAAAACAAAAGGCAAAGAAGTTTAGGGATAAGGGGTTTAGCGGTGACGAAAATGGAGCCCTTAAGTGTTTGACTGTACATTGATTGATACACAGAAATGTAAGAACAGCAACAATCAATCAATCAATCAATCAATCAATCAATCAATGCCATGTAGTGTATTGTGGTTTTGCAATGAAGAAAGCTGTATATTTTGATTACACTGTGGTCATTGGAGAAATCACAAATCATGTCCAGACTTTTAAATGATAGTGGCATTTAGATTTGGGTTTTAGGTTATTATTATTATACATCGTTTTTATTCTGAACTTTTGATTATTGAAATTGAAGTTTTACATTGCAATCAGCAAAATAATTCAGTGTTTTTGATGGCAACTGTGATCATGATGAAGTTTGAATAAACCTAAAAACCTATAATTCTAGGATAATTTAATAAAACTACATTCTGAGCAGAGTTCTTTGCCGAAATGAAACGGCACAATGCTGCCATCTGCTGGTAGAACATTGAACGACATGAGCCACTGCTTCCAGAATCAGTATTTTCTTGCAGTGGTTCTCCGGGGACCTCCGGGGTCCTCCGGGGACCCCCAGGAGTCCTTGATGGGGATCAAAGGGCTACCCAAGAAAATGAGGAACATTAAGCCCTATGTTGTTTTTTTGGCTACTATAAAAAAAATAGCCGATCTATAAGCTCACAACACATTGACAACATAATATTTGAATGGGGCTCCCTGGCACAAACTCTTTTCAGATGGGGGTCCACAGTCAAAAGAATATCAATTTGTTGTTGTTCAATTATCCTCTGTACCCGCAGGCTTTTATTTTTCGTTAGTTTTTTTACTTTGGCTATATTTTGCTAAACATCTCGAAGAAATCTGGTTTATGGTTTACGGTATAAGAGCGAGGACACTGCTATAGGCGTGAGAACGGTTCAGGAATGTTGGTTATTTGACGTTTATAACCCGCGTTTACGACCAGAGCGGCATTACAGTGCAATCCACTGATAACCGGACATTAAACCTCATATACAGAGGATTATGGACATAAACTTACATACCAGAATAGGGCTGTGCCAGACAGCAGGGACATGCAGAGAGAGAGAGAGAGAGAGAGAGAGAGAGAGAGAGAGAGGCAGGGGCTGAAAAAATTGCACTTTTGGACAAGAATAGCGAAAATAGCAGATCTTCAGGGTGCAACCCAGCTATAGTGGAGATTTCTAAACATTAATGTCTTCAACGCGAAATGCTTGTGTTCAAGTGCAGGAGACTTCGGAGGGGGGGGAAAAAAAGCAATTCTCCTGAACGCTAGTGCCTTCCGGCATGGCATGGAAAGGAGTGGCATTTTGCATTTCTTTCACCGCTGCATTCGTAGCCTCGGAAACCCAGACGTTTTTATTTCCAGGGAGAAAAAAAAAGTCTGGGTCTGAGTCCACTTCAATTCGGCATAGAGTATAGCGCAAACATTGCTCACTCTCTGCTGATTTCTGATTGTCTGCACCTTTGTAAAATTGACGCACACATGTCCTACACACACACGCTCCTCTCTCTCTCTCTGTCGCTCTAAGTAATTATAGTCTCATGTCGCGCAGCTGCGCATATATTCCAGGCTACTGCATTCGTGGTCTGGAGAGGGCAGTTGTTTTACGGACGGGTAAAAGGGCATGGGCTATTTGTTTGTCTCTAAATGTTTTGATGAATTGAACAATGTGGACCCTGTTGTAAACAAGTGTAAGGCTTAATTGGGTCGTCCACTCACAGTTAACAGTCTTTGTATTGAGTTTGTGCTTGAAATGTACTGTAATTCTGCAAACTGTTAATAAAGATTTCAATCAATCAATTTCAATGGGCTGAAGCCCCCTTTGATGTCTATATGTGTGCACGTCCCTGTCGGACAGTGTCACTATTATGTGGGCACGTCGTACAGTGGTGGAAAAAGTACTCACATTTAAAAGTAAGTAATAGTATCAATACTATAGCCTACTAATTCAACATTTAATTGAGTAAAGGTATACCAAAGGTAAAAAAGCACTAGTAGAATGTCCCATTTCAAGTCTCCAAATGTATAAGCACCTTTAGAAAATAGCAGATCTATACAAGCTCACAATGCATCACATCGCAAAACACATTATGAGCTTTGTAGATCGGCTATATTCAAATGGACGAAATGTATACATATAGGGCTGAAGTGGTCAATGTTTTGTAATAATAATCTAAATCTACAAAAGTAACTGAAGTTGTAGAAGAGAAAGTACAATATTTTACAACATCTGAGATGTAGTGGAGTAGAAGTAAGTATAGACAATTGGAAATACTCCAATAAAATGACCAACACTGCATACTGTATAGACATCTTAACCACTAGACCAAAGCGATATCATTATGGACCGGGGGAGATATTAGACCTTTTGAGGCCATCAGGTTGAGGCTCTGAGCTACTGTACACTGTATATACAGTACATATCTGGGACCGACCGACTTCAAGCTCGGCATTCACATCGGCAAACCAAAATTATTTGACGTCGCTTTTTTGACGTCAAACTATAAGAGGATCGCGAGCAAATCATATACTTGACTCATTGGGAGATCTAAAGGCCAAGAGGTTCTTTGAGGAATGACTGTGAGATGCAGTTCTTGAGCGATTCTCACGAGTCAGTCTACCACCCAATTTCGTAGAAAACTATAACTGCCAAAACTGTGAAAAATGGCGGAATCCATACGGAAACAATAATAAGGGGTCTTCTACTGTATACGCCCTGCGAGCTTGACCCCTAACTATAGACAGATGGAATCCTGGGGGAATTGCGAGTGTGGTTGCCTAAAGGCCTATATATTACATTATTATTGTGATGTATGTCTATTGCCCAACAATGCCCAATCATATGAGGGCAAAAAGGAAGGTGCATCCTGTGGAATTATAGACAGGGGGGTGCAATGCAATCACTGTCCAAAAAAATCTCAGGTGTCACAACTTACAGTATACTAATGAAGGCTCTGTTCCATTTAGTGTCGCCGTATATAGGGGTTCACAAACTTTAATTTTGAGGAACCCCCATAACTCTGAAAGTGTAAAATGATTAAATGAACCAAGCGGGCAATTAAAGGTCGACCCATTTGGTTCCATTTGTACTGTCTCAGAGGTATCACCCCCCCAAGGAAGGAACCATGAGGGTCCCTGGATCACACTTTGAGACCCACTGGTGTAGCAGCAGAGTGTTTCCAGTGAGCAGTGAGGCTACAACACACACAATAGCAGCGCCCTGCAGTTTGACCAGAATGGAACAGCTGAGCCTTACGGTATTTTAAACGGTGGCTATTATTAACATTTCAGAACGTCCAGTTTTGATATCAATAGTGTTCAAACTAAAGCAGCATATCTGTAATAAGTATATCGCATGGGGCTTTGAGGGAAAACGTTGGAAATGCTTAAAGTGGAATGCAAAAATGAACAATTTTCTATCATTCGTGATATGGCATTTTCCTAATGAAAAAGAAAATGCAAAGACAGACAGACAGACAGACAGACAGACAGACAGACAGACAGACAGTAGGATAAAATATAAAGTCCCTCTGAGCACGCAGCACGCACGAACGTATGATGAACAAATGCACATTACACATGCTTTCTGTATTTCAGTGAGATATATGTGTGTGTGTGTGTGTGTGTGTGTGTGTGTGTGTGTGTGTGTGTGTGTGTGTGTGTGTGTGTGTGTGTGTGTGAGACAGTGAACTGTGTACCGCTGATAAGCACTGTGCTCTACTGTACTGGAGGCTGATTGGCTGAGAGTCTGGAGAGAGATGTGTGTGAGAGAAGATACACACACTGAGCTAATGTATTACCTCACAACGTTAACTAGTAGGCCTAGTGTGTGTGTGTGTGTGTGTGTGTGTGTGTGTGTGTGTGTGTGTGTGTGTGTGTGTGGGGTCGAAACTAGACTAGAGGTTAGGGTTGAAGCAACGCTAAAGTGACTGTCGCACTCCAAAATACTACAAGCTGCCACTAACACACTGCAGTGCGCTTGTAGATCGACTGCTACTTTCAGGCTTTAGGGACAGGGTTGACATGACAGAAAATGTGCACCAATGTGTGTGTTAGGTTAAATTTAAGATCACATAAGAGCCAGCCAACACACAACAAGTTCATGCAACCAGCTCCTTTCTAACAATAACAAGCAGTCAACACCGGTTCAGAACTTAATTCTGCTCAGCTGTTAGCGTATAGCTATACCGTATAATCAGTATAATGTACAGCATGCTGTTACTCTATGGCAATTGGAAAAACACAACACAATGATCCTGTGGACTCGTGTCTTCAGACCAGCTGTACGTCATTAACTAACACCGTGCAACTCGCTCATTCTACAATCATTGCTTCTAGTCTGAACTGTGAGCATCCTTCTTTTCATTTCTAAAATTAAGGAACAGCTGTGGGGAGGGGGGAAATAAGAAGAAGAATATTTTCCAAATCTTTCCAGTACCCTGAAGAAAGGCAACCTGCTTGCCGACACGTTGTTTAATAAAGTTTCTAGCATCGTGACTATACGAGCTGTGCGTCCTCTTTTCTTAAGTCAAATCTTTCCAGTAACATTGGATTTGATTATACTTCATCCTTTATTCATTTGTCAATTATTTAGTCTTATATACCTATACTTATTTTTGAACGCTTTGTGGAACTATAGTATAATACCGCATGGAACGCCAATAACTCAATAAGTCAGGGCCAATATAGGTTCATCTCATTCCATCTATAGGGTCTACAGTATGACAAACAATAACGGCAGAGTGTATACACATGGGGTTACACTATAGAGGATTTCACTGTGCATGTTCAGGAAATGCATACACGCTCAACTGCAGGTAACTGGTCTTGGATCAGCTTGCTGTCAGCATTCTGAAGTGTTTCTAGGTATCCTGTCACGTTCTGCCAGCTGATCTGGAGCCAGTTTCAACCACACAACCCTCATGAACCAAGCCATTACAATTCTTGTATACAATACTACATAAATACAAATAAATCAGCATTCACTCAAGGCCAGCAATTAAAAAAATACATTCTGTGGTGGGGGGGAAATACTATAGGGGTATCTTACTTAATGTAAGAACAAAATAATACTACAATGTAGAAATGTTACAATTGTAAGCCGCCATTCAGAATACGTATTGGCATCAAAACATACTACCAGAGTAAATAGAATAGAATAAAAATGTGATAATTTCCCCACAGAACATAGCCAAACAGTATGAAGTGGTTAATGCACGTTTTGTATTACTAATCTAATTCTACAAAATAACTTCTACTCAAGTTTTCAAATAACTGCAGTAGAAGAATAAGACAAAAAAAGTGTCAGAAATATGTAGAGCGAATTTACCTCACACGTTCACAATTGCAAATACACTTTACTTTCCAGCACTGAATCTGACAATAATCTGATAATAATCGGATAAGATTAAGATATAATAAAGCATTCTTACCTACAGGTATATGGTGTATATAGTTCTCACACTGACTGTAATGACAAACCAAGTGAACGTCAGTGAGTCTGAACCGAGTGACTCTACTGACAAAGGTCAAGCGCTTATCACTCATCTGCTACACTCCACCCACTGACACACAGACACACACACACACAGACAGACAGACAGACAGACAGACAGACAGACAGTTAGTTCTGTCTTCCCTTCATGGCTCCCTGTACGGTTTTAGGATTAAAACCCCACAGAGTTTTATTGTCTTTATTGTTGCTTTTTTTTTATTGGAGATGACTGTTTTACTAAACCCATATTGGGCGGGAACCCCTTTTGGTGTTTTAAGCATTGTGTTATACTTTAGCTATTGAAAAATAGCAGATCTACAAGCTCGTAGCTTGTATAGGTCTGCTATTTTTTTTTTAATCATGAAAATGTGGCCCAAATCTTTGAATATATATTATTTCAGAGCCAACGTTTTTAACTCAAATCTTTGCTTCTGGGTGGGGTCCCTGGAACTACATACTGTATTTTCAGATGGGGGTCGGCAGCCAATCACATATCATTTGTGGGGTCCTTGACATGAAATATTGGGCACCACTGATATAGAAACATTATTTCAGAAAACTGTCAGCATTTAGAACTTTTTTTTTCATTTCGATGTCAGGTCTAAATGGGTTAAGCAAAAGTACCAATACTGTAATGCAGAACTAATCTGTTACAAGTGGAAGTCCGGAATTGTTACAATTCAATATGTACTTGAGTAAAAGTACTTGAAAGTATTGGTATTAAAATAGTACCAAAAGGAGAAAGTACTCACTATGCAGAATGTCCCATTTCAAGTTTTCACATTTATACAAATATTTAGATTTTTGAAAATAGCAAATCTACACAATGCGTCACATTGTGTGAGTGTGTGTTGATCGGTTGGTTTTGTCAATGTCGTTGATCTATTATGCTATAACCCATTTTGGACTGAGGCCAATTCTAAAAAAAAGCCTTCTAAATCCTGACCTAAATTTTCTGAAAAACTTCAAATAGCTATAATAGCAGCATAAATAAATTATATATTTTTTGAATACTGTAGGCTACATACTGTACAGAACCCCAGAATGGGATAATAATGAATTCACTTTGTTGTCCACGAGTGTTAGGCCAAGATCATTGGTTCTCAAAGTGGGGTCCGTGGGGTCCACGGACCCCTGGGGGGCTAAATGATAAATGATAGATGAGTTAGGAACCGAATGGACACTTATATGGGTCTGCAACTCAGACAGTGTTCAAAATATATTGAACCAAATGGACACTTGATGGGTCCATTTGGTTCCATTTGTACACAATAATATAAATTGGCGTTGTGAGCTTGTATAGCAAGGGTAAAATCAGTCATTACCACGGCATCAAGGCCCCGCCGAAATACATTTCAGTCGACTAAATCAACCGTAGATTTAGTCGACTAAAACTAGACTATAACGCTAAAGCATTCGAGGTGACTAAAATGTGACTAAAACCAAACGAAAACTATTCAAGAGACTACACGGCTAAAACTAAAATCAAACTTTCCGTTCAAAAGCGCAACAGTGATAATGAGCAGTTACTTGACAGTAGTATAGGCTACCTTTATAAGGTTGTGATTCCTTTACAGTGGAATGGACTGATGCATGCTGGTCAAAGTCTGCTTTTACACACTCACAGTGTCGTGTCATATTAACCAGGGAGGGAACGCTGACACAGCACATTGTTTACTCTCTCTCATATAAAGTGACGCATGGCGCATTTGTTAAAAAGGTGGTGAAAGTTAAATTATTTGGTTAAAATAAGTGTTCTAAAGCAGTGGTTCCCAAACTGTTTTCATCTCAAGGACCCCCACACTGACACTAATTAGCCCGTGGACCCCCATTTGAAAAGATATGCCAGGGACCCCCAATGAGAGAATATTTTTTACGGCTCTAGCAGTGATTTCAAGGACCCCCAGTTTGACATGCATTATAGTCTACGGACCCCCATTTAATGGCATTTCTATCTCTGGGACCCCCAATTTATATTGTAAAATCAATGCTAATTGAACTCTGAGAGTGTACAAATGGTTCCATTTGTATGGGACCCTTTGTATGGAACCCATTACAAAAAACAGAAAAGTCCTATCTGATTGCATTACATGCTGTTAAACGACATTAAACTCACTTTACCACTCGATTTCCCATTCACTTTATGCATGCGCATATACCCTCTATTGCTGGTAACAATTCAGTTAGTTGTCGTTTTTATTTTTTATTATAGTTTGCATTTAGTTCAGTTAACATTTATTTTTTAGTTTTTTTATTTAAAAAAAGAATAGTTATTTATTTAATTAGTTTCCATTAAAACCTTGATGCAGTGCCACTTATTGCACATTTCACTTTCAATTAATTGTTTTGGTCATTTCATCGTCTACTCAGTCTCATGTGAACACCCCAGATAGTTTTAAAGTTGCTTGATTCAGTATTTAGATATTCATTTTAACTGATCCGCCCCCTTCCCCAAACCCATTGTATAACTTCTCATTCCATTTTAACCTGCATGAAAGTTCACAACTGCTCTGGAAAATATTGAGCTTTAACCTTTCCACAAAAATCACTTACACCACCTTTAATACAGCCACGTACTGTTTCGTTTTTCTACCAGCACAAACAACACAAACAACAATTTAATTTTTTAACAGATTATATTGATCATATGTGTGGTTAAACTAGTTGATTGAGTGTCAGGTTCACACTATAACATATAATACAAACATTGTGCAAACATCTCTGTTCACATGTTGCAACACTGACCTCCAGTGGCAACATGGTTCACTCACACTTTAAAGATAGAAAAACTAATTTCAATGATAGAGAGGATAAGGCTGAACATCCAGAGTGAATAAAGGAGTGCTAAAGGAGCATTTCAGCTCCATTAGATAGAGAGGACCTCTTTTTTGGAACCCGTGTTAATTTGCTTGAATACTTATAAGTTTGAAGTTTAGCTTGTTAGGTAGGGTGGTGTTAAGGTAGAGTTAGGGTGGTATTATGTGGAGTTAGCATAGCGTACCTGGCTAGGACACAGGACATGTCATGGTGGTGTTAGGTGGTGTTAAGGTGGTGTTAGCAAAGCGTACCTGGCTAGGACACAAGAAATGTCATGGTGGTGTTAGGTGGTGTTAAGGTGGTGTTAGCATAGCGTACCTGGCTAGGACACAGGACCTGTCATGGTGGTGTTAGGTGGTGTTAAGGTGGTGTTAGCAAAGCGTACCTGGCTAGGACACAGGACCTGTCATGGTGGTGTTAGGTGGTGTTAAAGGGGAATTGCTACCTAACCCTTTTTTGTTTTACAAAAGTAAGTGGATAATATCATGTATATTGACCCAAAAATAAATATTAAAAAAATAAATTAAGATATGGGGCAATGGTCCTTTAAGAAAAGTGTAGGAGGGGTCTAACACCAGCTACCTGCAGGAAGAGTACAGCAACAACACTTCATGGACTAACCTGTCACATCATCTAGAACAGATGTAAACAAAAAACTAAAACCAATTGCGCGATTGAATAGGAGTTCTAGAAGGTTCGGCATGTTTTTTTTTTTAGTTTAGTTTTTCTTTCAATGACAAATGGATACGTGTCTCCATATATACGGTAAGAAAACAGCTTGTGCGAAACTCCCCTTTAAGGTGGAGTTAAGGTGGACTTAGCATAGCGTACCTTGCTAGGACACAGGACCTGCCACGGCGGTGTGTATCTGAACATCTCTCCGTCAGGAGGAGGAGACGACCAATCAACTGTAGGCGTAGCTGCTACACACAGCAGGTGTGTCCATTCTGGAGGGAGGGAGAGAGAGAGAGAGAGAGAGAGAGAGAGAGAGAGAGAGAGAGAGAGAGAGAGAGAGAGAAAGACTCGCACAGTGAAATAGAGACAGGGACAGACACAGAGAGAGACCGAGAGAGGGAGAGGTAAGCCACAAATAAAACAAATGTTATTGTTGTTTTATTTGTTTTTAAAAATGTAATCTGTTCAAACCAGTGGTTCTCAAAGGACCTATACAGCCTATACAAATGGAATCAAATGGAAACCTGATGGATCCATTTGATTCCATTTGTATACTCTCAGAGTTATGGGAGGGTCCTTAAAGTTTGAGAACCATGGTTTAAATCAGACAACCGCTTTAAATTCCACTTTGCTGCAACGGTCGGTATAATAATACATTCTATTGTTATCCTTCCACTTCACATTCTGCTGTTTTAAAACGCTCATTAACAAATGTAAATTTGTATAATAAAAATAAAAAACCCCCACTATAGTTCACATTGTATAAGTCATTCTATTGAGATTGTCATGTTCATTTATATAATGGCGTTATAGTTGTGGTGGTGGTACTCACACTGTGGCCCGTGGTCCCCGATCTGGTCTTCTGGTCTCTTCACTCTCGATGTTGTGGATTCAATCATATTCCTCCCCCCCCCCCCCCCCCCCCCCCCCCCCTGCACACACACCCCTATACCCCCATATCACTGGTAAACTCTGTGCGTGTGTGCGTGTGTGTGTGTGTGTGTGTGTGTGTGCGCGCGCGTGCATGTGTGTGTGTGTGGTTACAGGGAGGCTTTTTGAGAGGCCGGCTGTTTTGTTTTGCTGAAGAGACACACACACACACACACACACACACACACACACACGCACACACGCACACAAATGTTGCTGAGTGCTGGACAATTCCACAGGAATGCTGCTGACCAACAGAAAGATCTGGGCATTCACATTGTGCACGCACGCGCACAGTCGCGCGCAAGCACACATACACACACGCACGCATTCACACACACACACACGCACACGCACAGTCAAGCTGTCATTTAACAAAAGGAGAGCTGTGGATTAACTGAGGGAAAACTGTTCAAGTTAAAGGGACAGACAGACAGACAGACAGACAGACAGACAGACAGACAGACAGACAGACAGACAGACAGACAGACAGACAGACAGACAGACAGACAGACAGACAGACAGACAGACAGGGCTATAATAATACTTTTTTACTTTTACTGAAGTAAATTCTGAATACCAAATTTGTGTAGCCTACTTGCACTTGTAACAGACTATTTTGACAATAGTGTATTTATTGATACTTTTACCTAAGTATGTCTTCCATCACTGCTACAGTACAGGCCCAATTCCAATGCCCTCACTGATTTAAGTGACATCAGCTGGTAAATGCTTGAGCGGGGTGAGAGGCTGCAAATGCTTTAAACGGATTAACGGACAGCACTTTGAAGATGAGTCCTTCATTTATGACACTTGAAATTACCTTTTAAACTCTTACTGTCCTTATTTACAGTCATTGCTGATTGACTGTTATTCAATTATCACTATAGCCCCTGGAGGGTTTTTAGGCTTTCTCCTTCACATTTTTTATTGACCTTGTGTATCATTTCCAAATATTTTTGTATGTGAAAATAAACAAACAAACTATGTACGTTACGCTGTTGGTTTTAATCTGGGTTTGGTGTAAAATTGTATATACCGTATTTTCCTTATTTCGTGTCCCTTATTTTTATTTATTTTTTACAAACAAATGTCTCCTCCATTTAGCCTCGCGGTGAGAAAGCACTACAAACCTCGACACATGACTAAATTGATACTGAATAATTGAGGTTTGGAGGATTCCCCTCATTGCCCTGGCAACGCCTTTGTGAGCTGTGGGGAATTCCCTTTGCCAAAGTCTGCATTGATGCTGCTGGCTTACAGAAAGAGTGCATGAGGGGGCACGGTGACCCTTGGCACAGTCGGTAGTGCTGTCGCCTCACAGCTAGAAGGTCCTGGGTTCGATTCCAGCTGGGGACGCCGTGGGCACTGGGGCCGTTTTCTCTCCTCCGCGTCATCAATGCCCATACCCGAGGTGGGGTTTGCGAAAGGGCCTTTCTGTGTGGAGTTTGCATGTTCTCCCCGTGTCGTCTAGGGTATAGTATAGGTACCCTCCCAAAAAACATGCAGTAATCCTGGTCTCTAAACTGCCTCCCCCTGGCCAGCCGGGGAAAGGAAAGGGTAACTGGACTAAGCTCAAGAGCTTGTTTACAGCCAGGCCCTGCTCATAGAACATTTCATGGTAGGGGTTCAATGCCTTGTCCATAAGGGCACTTCAGCTGTGGTAATTTTAACGTGCCGGTCCGGGGATACGAACTAGCGACCTTCCGATATCAAGACCGCTCCGCAAACCGTTCGGCCACCGCTGCCCCATCAACCTGATGGAGGAGAAAGGAACTGGTCGGAATAACGTGTTCCTTCCACGCGCCACGTCCAGCCGGGGAAACTCCCCCCTATCAGGTGAAAAGAAGCAGCTTGGACTCCTCATGCATAGAAGGACGCTTGAGGTCAGTCTGCTGACCTCCCCAGATTGGCAGAGGAAGTGTAGCGACTGTTTATTCAAAGAGCTGGAGAGATGGGGAGACTATACTGTTATTACTAAACAAACAAACAAACAAACAAACAGAATATAGAGCTTAACATACCGAACAAACACTGATTCATATCACAATATAGACACTTAGGGCCGATTCATACTCAATTTTCAGTAGCACCGAAGAGACGACTTTAGGACGGTACCCGCCCCTCCGAACCTCAAATGACGTCACATTGTAGGCTCTACAGACCCGAACCGACTTTTATTCAACTTTAAAATAGGAGTATGAATCGGCCCTTAGACAACAAACCCTCGTTGCTATTAAGTCTATAGAAATTAATACTATTACAATATAGAGCTATTTAACACTGTTACTAAACACTGTATAGCAATGAATACTGTCACAATGAAGAGCTATTTAACACTGTTACTGAAAAAACACTCTATAGCAATGATTACTGTCACAATATAGAGCTATTTAACACTGTCACTGAACAAACAAATATGCTTTAAAGGAACACTTCTTACAGCTGACCACATGCCTGGAATGTAATTCTTATTATGTTGTATTTAATTTATAGAATAAATTGTAATTATGTATTTTCATGTACTTAATCTTGTAGAATGTATTTGTAATTATGTATGTATGTGCTTTTTGTATACAGTATGTATTGTATATGGGCCCCAGGAAGATTAGCTGTCGTCCCGGCATCAGCTAATGGGGATCCATTCAATAAACAATAAACAAACACTCTATAGCAATGAGCTATTTAACACTGTTACTGAACACAGACTCTATAGCAATGAGTACTGTCACAATGTAGAGCTATTTAACAGTTACTGAACACAGACTATAGCAATGAGTACTGTCACAATGTAGAGCTTTTTAACCAAATAAAATATCATAACATCGTTCACGGACCACGGTTTGGTAAACTCATGCTTCACAAAAACAACGTACAGTTTGACATTAGTATGAAGCTTTATTAAACAAACTGGTCAACATGAATGGAACAACACACACACACAAACACACATTCTCCAGTGTCTTTGGCCTTTCAGTAGGCAGGTGTGTGTGTGTACTGTATGTGTGCGTTCGTGTGCATGTGTGTGCGTGTGTGCGCTCACGTGTGTGTGTGTGTGTGTGTGTGTGTGTGTGCGTGTGTGTGTGCTAATGTTATGAGCGAGGTGTGCACAGAGTTCAACAGCGTTTTAATGAATGAAGCGTCCACAAACATGAGTATTAAGGCCTATTTATGTATTCATATTCATTTGGCATTTTGTGATAAAAGTTGATTGACTTATGGGTTAGTACTCAGTCACTGGGCTACTACTGTAAATGCATGCGGGCGGGTTGTTGCATAGGTCATAGGTCATAGAGATGAGAGCGGAGCTGGTGGAAGCTAAAAAGGCAGTTTGTGTCTGCAGACGTTTTTGTTTTTTTTGTTTTCTTAAAAGGCAGTTCCCTGATCATTCAGTCAGCCCTTTTCAAATGGTCTCTCTCAAGTCTCTCAGACAACTATAATAATCCACAAATCTTCCAATGCTACACAGAGTCTGTAACGAAGCGCCTCCGGGGAATGGAAGGAGTCATCAGTATAGGCTACGTCATTTCTGTACACAAAATAAAATAAATAAAAACAAATAATATTATTGAATTTCCATATTTTTCCTATAATCAGGGGGGGTTAGATACAGTAGGAGTCATTTACGTGACTGCAAATTGAGACACTAGGAAGACCTAGTGAAACGCGAGTGGGGGGAGGGGGGAGCAGACTCATTCCGAGGTATATACTAACTTTTCTTCAGAAAGAGCATAATTACAAAATTGTCATCATTCCAATAAACGTTGGATGTTCGGTCCCCGTGCACCGATCCAGGTGTCCCGTTTCTCCAAACTATAGTTCAAAAAGTCTGTCCGAACCCATTACGTCAGACATTAACTTGTCAAACGTGAGAGACCATTAAAGCCTTAAAGGGATTGTGACTTTAAAAAAAGGTTTTGTAATTGTTCTTATTTTTTTTTAGGTTTTCTAATCTTAATTGCACCCAAAAAACATGAACTTTTAACATTCAGTAGATTTTCTGTGATCTGGGGTTTTCTCGCTCAAACAGGTGCTCTGATTTGCCGGCAGTTTGTGATGTAAGAGCCTGCAAATCCCATATATGTCAATGGGATTTGCCAGCAGATGTCACTGTTTTCACTGTTTGCCTGTTTTCATTGTAGCTCAAAAGGCTTCCAAACCCCAAAGAAAACTCCAGACCACAGAAAATCCACTGAATGTTCAAAGTTCAGGTTTTTTGGGTGTAATTGAGGTCATAAAACCTAAAAGAAAAAAGAAAAATAAATGATAATGAATGTCATAAAACCTTTAAATATCACGCCCCGTTCGGGAATGGATGGCGAAAACAAAATGAATCTCTAAAGTGATTCGTTATCAACGCGGGGGTCCAGGGACCCCGAGGGTTCCTTAGAGGGGGTTCCAGGGAGTCCCCAGTTATTTTAAATAAAATAACATTTTGTAACGAAAAGGCCTTGTGCACTCCTACAAGGACAGGTGCGTCGGAGCCGGCAGCTTTCCTATAGTGTCTCAATACGTGATATACGTGAAACCAAGACATCCCAACTTCCAGTCATTCCATGTATCTGTCATGTGGGTGCCGCACGTACATACGCCCCTTTAGGAGACCAGAAGTAGCCTACAGTACAGTGGTAGTACTATAGGAGTGGTACCGTATTGAAGTGGTATACCGTTGGACCTCTGCGCTTATCTTGTCCGTCCTCCCCTCGCAATGCCGTCACCAGAGAGCTCCTATCAACTTGACGAGGAGTCAACGCTCATCATTATTTTCTTTTGGGCAAGCAACACCATCGTTCTATGAGCATACAATAGCCTTTACACTTCATGTATTCTGGAGAAAATGTTAAATATGATTAACGTGTTTTGCTTTGCTACAATCTTTTCTTTTCCCGCCCCCCTTTGGGACAAATTAAGTATTGAGATTTGAGTCCCAAAATGGGTGAAGAAGCATCGTACAGTGAAATATTGATCTGTGCACAATCATTATTAGTTAATCTATTGAAGTCCTATCACATTACATGGTCTTCTCAAACCTCCAGGTCTTATTATTATCACACATACATACTGTACATACAGAGGATTAAAACACATGGGCATACATACAGCAGCCCTTTGAAGGAAAGGCTTTGTAGGAACATTAGAAATATTGAAACAGGGAAGAGAGGGTGCAGAGCGCATGTGTCAAAGTATATTCAAACAAAAGAAAAGCAGACTAAATTATTGTTTGTAATTAAAAAAAAAAAAAAAAAGCACCTGACAGTGAGTGATGTTCTGGAATGTCTTCTGAAGGCTACGTTCCAACGTCTTTGGAATTCTTAAAGGTCAGTCTTACAGAAACACAGGTGCTTGAACAGACCTGACATGGAGTCACACACATACATGGCATATACAGGGTGACAGACATCACATATAGTGAGACATTAGGTCATGTAAGACCCTCGCCTCGCGTGGCCGGACTATTTCCTCCCACAATTTTCAAATGCTTCCGTCGTATACAGTCTGCAGGAGAAACGGAAATTGTTTCTACAGTAATCATGGGCAAGCGAGAAAGCAGCCTCCTCCCCACTTCAGTTTATTTCTTTCTTTTTGTTTTACAGTCGCGAAAATGTATCATAATATGAATCAAAATCATCTAAGCATAAGCTTGCTGCTTAGCAGAAATGGAAATAAAAATAGTTAAATGTAAAGATATTTTGTGTATAGTTCCAGACTCTATATAGCATTCAGGAGATTGTGGAATAGTTGTCTGGCAACGCGAGACTATGTAGACCCTGACATAGGCATGAGTTCATGCAACAGGGATTACAGTATAAGATTGATGCTTTTTAGTGGTTTTCAAACGTGTTGTGCCCTGCAAGGCACACCGATGACCAAGTTAACATCTCAAGGCATAAGAAAAAAGCGCTGCAAAGCAGAATGGCCCACAACACTCTATGCACATGCGCCATTCTGGAAATAACTCTTCCTATACCTCCGTTCCTCTTCCAACTTCATTCGCAGGTGTTACCGATGATACTAATGATCCGTTTCATTTTGGTCAAA
The DNA here is from genome assembly GCF_963924005.1 of Protomyctophum bolini. NCBI lineage: Eukaryota > Metazoa > Chordata > Actinopteri > Myctophiformes > Myctophidae > Protomyctophum > Protomyctophum bolini. The sequence continues at coordinate 44,070,121 of NC_137869.1, forward strand.
CAGAGGTGGTCTTCAGGTGGTTTTCAGGAGGTGAAAAGTTAAATGCAACAAACTGAAACCACCTCCCAGAGTGGAAATCTTTGAAAACGCTGTTTCCTCCGGTCTCCGTGTAAACAGGCAACAGGGTTTGTAACTCAGAGATATGGGGGGGGGGGGTCCTCTTGAAATTAAACAGTTTGAGAACCAGTGTAATTGTGTAAACGGAACAGAGCCTTAATTAGGATCATCGGTAACACCTGTGAAAGAAGTCGGAAGAGGCCCCGGAAGCAGGAAGCCAAAATGGCGCATGTTGTGAATAGAGCAAGTTAAGCATCAGTCTCAGGGAGAACAGCTCAACAATGTCATGACACTGAGAGAACAGCGAGCACACGATAAACGTCCTTTCAACATACAACTTTATTTACGTCTGCACGGCGGGCGCGTTTCAACCTTACCAGGTCTTCCTCGGCATGGGGAAGATCGAGCTGTGAGGAAGTTAGGTTGAAACGCCTGCCGGAGATCATTCAAAATAATGTTCTCCTATAACGACAGGCCCAAAGTTTATGATGCCAGGTTGGGTGCTTAAACAATTTTGCCTTATTGTATTGGGGGAAATAATTGTGCACACACAGGTGCTGATAATAGTGCATTCAAAGTAACTCACTGTTTTTGTATAGTTATGTATATTTGCAATAATAATGTGTGGTTTGTCCCACCTGTCGTCGTCATAATCATCGATATTCATCAAATAAGATGGAACTTGTGTGACCACGTTGGAAGGTCTAGATACGGTATTATGTAATAATTAAAGAAGTTACAGATATGTCTCCGCTGTCGGGAAGAAACCAAATTCAGGAAATTTAAAATATAACATTTTCAGGAAATGAAGAAAACTGTATATTTTGAAAACAATGCAATACTGCCTCATCAAAGTTGGTGTTGTGACTTTATACATTGTCAATGACTTCCATGAGAGAGGGAGAGGCGGTGGAGTTAGCGGTATTATAGCAGACAGTTTGAGGGTCCAATGGAGTTAATAGGTTTTGTCCCAAGCGCTTTTTTACTAGACTTTCCATTGGTTCAATATGTTCTAGACAACACACAGACGTAAAGGGTGTTCAATAGCACTGATATATGCCAAAAAGAAAAATCTAAAAACCTCAAAAATGGAGTCAGGTGCTTTCCTCCCGTCAGCAGCGATGTCTTATTTCACATAGGTCTGTGATTTTCCACTTCTTCATGAATAAACGTCAGTCTAAAACAAAACAAAAAAGCTCCACAGCGCATGAAGTTATTCCACGAACGTCGGCGAGACCTCCACACCACCACAATATTCCCACCAACATTACTCTTACCACCACCACCATCACAATTAGGGTTGGGGGTCCTTTTAACGATTCTTGTTATTAAGGTGGTCCTTGAAATAAAATAATAAAATAAAAACCACTGTTATTGTAATTGTAAAGCAGGCGTGATAAGTCCACAGCTCTCTGTGATAAGAACCCTGCAGTGCCCTTTTGGAAATGGTGCCAGAATGTGATGGAACCCGATTCCTCCGGTTCCTCACTGTTCCTTAGGGTTACAGATCCCAAACCCTGACCACAATCCCACCAACACCAACACCACCAACACCGTCACCACATTATAATTCCTCCACCAGCCTCTCCAGCCCAGTCCGTCTCTTCCACAGTCTTTCGATATACTACTAGATATTCTCGAAAAATTCCGCCTGTTAATTAAACGTAGAGAACAAGGAAGTTGTCATCTGCTCTTTTTTAGACTGAAAAGGTTCAAAACCCGGTCGACTGCCACGACTCCACAGAGCCGCCGCCCGCGACTGGAACCGCCGCGGTCTGAGCCCGCAGCAGCCCTCCTGTTTCCATCCCCGCTTTATTGTCAGATAATTTCCAGAGCTTGTGAAGCACATTTAACTTTTTTCCACGGAAGCGTTTGAACACTGTGGGAAGACACCAGTCTGCGTGGGAGAGACTATTATAGCCACCATCCCAAACACCCGTTTACCAGAGGTGGAAAAAGTACTTAATTTTTTTACTTAAGTAAAAGTACGAATACTTCAATTTAGAAGCACTTCCTTACAAGTAAAAGTATACGGAATTGAAAATGTACTTGAGTAAAAGTGCAAACTTATCGGCATCAAAATGTACTTAAAGTACTAAAAGTGAAAGTGTTCATTTTGCCAGGATGTCCCATTTCACAAGTTCAAAAGGTGTACAAAATCTGTTGAAAATAGCAGATCTACAAGCTCACAATGCCTCGCGTTGCGACGCATTGTGAGCTTGTAGATCGGCCATTTTCAAATGGCCGAAGTATATAGGGTTGAAGTTGTTAATGTTGATGTTTTCTAATCAAAATTAAAATCTCCAAAACTGTAACTGTAACTATAGTAACAATACCTCAAAATTGTACTTAAGTACAGTACTTAAGTAAAAGTACTTAGTTACTTTCCACCACTGTCGTTTTTAACCTCACTTCACACATGCTTTTTGCATCCTACGGTAGGGACTGAAGGCTCGGGCTCGTGATTGGCCGACGCCGGAGCGCTCGTTTAGCCTAAACTCGATAAACGATGCGGTCCACTATACGGCTTGTACAGGGTTGCCAACTTACACCTGCAATTCAAAGAAAGAAGGAACATAAGGGACACCCAGAAACAAAAGGTTTAATCGCACTGAATATGTATGTACAGTTTTTTGGAACCCCAGCATAAAATATTATCCTGGCGGGAACAGTAGCCAAAAATAGCAGATCTACTACTAGTAGAACGATTAGTAACAGTCAGGGGTCATCTACGTGTTGGCTTGTGGTGGACAGTTTTTGTCAAAATCAATTTTTTTTGCCACAGACATAAATAATAATATTACCAGAAACACATTGAAGAGCTAACCCTGAATGACCATAACAGGTCTGTAACTCTGAGAGTGTTCAAATGGAACCAAAGTGGTTCCATTTGAACACAACGTGTCATAGTGTAGTAAATAAGTGTCATGTCTATTCTGAAGAAAATTGGGTCGTATTATATGATCAAAATAAGAAAGTTTAATAATGGTGTGTAAAAAAGTTTTACATTTTTTGCCCACGGACAAGAAAGCAAGTCTTTGCCACGGCCACATATGTCTGTGTGCAGCGTACATATTGATGACCCCTTGTAACAGTAGATTGGCTATTTCTTTTAGGTGTTCAAATCAGTACACACAGACACAAGTGGTCCAAGTGCAGCGACGACTGCCTGCCTCGCTGTGGGAATCAGTGTTGATTTTGACAGCAAATCTTGATTTAAAATGTTTAGTCTTTTGAATACTTTTCATTTAGTTTTAGTCACATTTGAGTCAACTGGAATGTTTTAGCGTTGGTCTAGTTTTAGTCGACTAAATATCATAAGATTTTAGTCGACTAAATCTACAGTTGATTTAGTCGACTAAAATGCCTTTTATGCCGTCGTAATGGCTGACATTACACTTGCTGAAAATAGCCGATCTACAAGCTCACAACGCGTAGCAACGCGACACGTTGTGAGCTTGTAGATGAACTATTTTCAGCATGCAACCAAATGTAAAATCAAATAATAGTAATAGTAAAATCATATGACTTATACTGGATCTCATGTCCACTAGTCCCTTCCTAACATTTTAGTCTAGTTTCAATTTGGTTGACGAAATTGTCAATATAATTAGTCTTAAGTTTCAAGTCATCATAGCTTAGTTTTAATTTTGTTTCCATTTAGTTTTCGTTGTTATTTTGTCATAGTTATTAGTCGACGAAAGCAACACTGGTGGGAACACAACCCAAGCACTCTTCTTCAGTCCCTATCCTAGGAAAAGAAATGTAGCCTCCAGGTCATGGCATGTGATGTCATCATTCAGCGTCATCTTTTATTTCGTTTTTTTTTTCTTTTATAAAACAAACATATAATAATAATAATAATAATAATAATAATAATAATGATAATAATAATAATGATGTTGTTGTAAGCTTGAACAGCAGATCACCATCTATCATCCATCTATATCCGAGGCCAAAGGGGAGCTTTTCTTCGAAATAAAACATACCATCAAATAAATAAGAAATCTCTAAAATAAAGAGACCATCTTTATTGTTTATATAAACCGTTAAATGTTTAAAAACTCTGAAGTGGCTAGACTGAGAAACTCCCCTCCTCCAAAATAAAAGACTGATAGGAGAATAAGAAAGAGAGAAAAAAAAGTTAACTAAAAAATATATAAAAGAAATGTTTAAATGAACAGGCTACTGAAAAGATTTTTTTTCTTTTTTTTTTTTTACAGGAAGTGGGTGTATTTTGTACAGGAAATGGATGTTGTCGTTGTTGTTGTTTTTTTTTTTTTACACAGGAAGTGGGTGTGGTCTGTCTCACATGATGGAGCAGCATTTACACGGCTGCTTCTCCTTGCTGCTGCTGACCTCCTGGCTGGACACGCCCCCTCCGTCCTTGTCCCCGCCTCCATCCTTATCTCCGCCTCCATCCTTCTCTCCAGCTCCGCCCCCCCCCTCCTCCTTCTTCTCCCCTCCTTTTCCTGCTTCGGGGGTGTGGCTCCTCTTGGGCTCCGCCCTCTGCTGCTGCTCCTCCTCCTCCTCTTGGAGGGGAGGTTTCCCGGCGGCCAGCGGCTGGTTGGTGGTGACGGCGGTGGCGCTGGCGCTGGTGGTGTCGTCAGACGGGGGATGGGTGGCATCGTCGGAGGGCGGAGCTTCGTCCTGGATGACGACCAGCTCGGCCTGGACGGTGGTTCCCTCGTCCACGCCTAGGACTCTCTTGGTCTCCAGCTCGTCCTCCACACTCTGGTAGCTGATAGGAGGAGGAGGAGGAGGAGGAGGAGTTAGTGGACTGGTAGCCTCGGAAACCCAGACGTTTTTATTTCCAGGGAGAAAAAAAAAAGTCTGGGTCTGAGTCCACTTCAATTCGGCATATAGAGTAGCGCAAACATTGCTCACTCTCTGCTGATTTCTGATTGTCTGCACCTTTGTAAAATTGACATACACACGCACACATGTACACACACACACACACACACACTCCTCTCTCTCTCTGTCGCTCTAAGTAATTAGTCTCATGTCGCGCAGCTGCGCATATATTCTCCCGGCGGATCCTGCCGGGAGCTGCCTATATATGCCATAAAAAGCATAGGTGAGTTCCAGGCTAGTGGACTGGTACCTCCCCCTTTAACACATTTAGACCTGAGGACGATTCTACAAATGCCTTCTAAACCCTAATATATATGTCTGTCGTTCTCAAACATTTTCATGTCAAGGACCCCCAGAAATATAATGAAATTGGCCGCGGGAGAATCGACAACCACCAGAGGTATGATTACTTCTAAGGGCCGATTTTACCGCTGTTTCGGCGCTGTAGTGCCGAAATGATTTCGGCTCGTCAGAAATTTTCAGTAGCACCGAAGAGCCGACTTTAGGACGGTACCCTTTTTTTTTGTATTGTTTATTATGTTGATTTGTAAACGATGACCGCAATAAACCATTGATTCATTGATTGATTGATTAATTCGTTCATTCGTCCATTCATCCATTGAAGTGATTGATCCAGACTTCCTGGACCTACCCCAGAAACACCATGGTGACGGGCTGCTCCGCGCTCGCATCACCCAGCGCCGGATCACTGGCGCCCTCTGGAGGAGCAAAAGCACAATGTAGAGAGACTGGTTCAAAATGTTACTATGAGTAAAAACAAAATCACACCCGTGTGAAGTGAGGGGCGCTCTTATCATCATAATATCATCATACGTTTGTTGTATAAACTGACTGGTGTGCCA
>NC_137869.1:44080897-44118397 GCF_963924005.1 Protomyctophum bolini
CAGCAAATGCATTTTCAGGTATAATCAGAGGAGAGAAACTCATACAGGATTACCGGATAAACGATTGAAATGGGAAGTGACTGATGACCACAAAGAAATGAGCAGACACAACTGGAACTATGGAACGCCATCAAAATGAAGCTGATAAATTGGTACACCACCATGACTAGATATGAATTCCACCCATTCTACGGGACGAGGTTACGTTCCACCATTTCCTACAGACAGTGAACTTGAAAGAACTTCATGAAAATAAGGAGTTTATAGGCGCATGCAATTCAGTATGACGCAAAAATATCCTCTTCTCTCACACCAACTAACTCCATGGCCTCTTTCAATACATCCATAAATCTATCTCTTTGGTCTTCCTCTATAGGCCTCCTGCCTGGCAGTTCCAACCAACGACATCCTTCTGCCGATAGACTATCCCTCCTCTGTACGTGTCCAAACCTTCTCAGTCTGGCCTCTCTGGCTTCATCTCCTCCGTCTGATGTACTCGTTCCTGGTCCTATATCCATCCTCGTTACTCCCAGAGAAGAAACTCAACATGTTAGTCTCTGCTACCTCCAGCTCTGCTTCCTGTCTTTCCCTCAGTGCGACTATAGCTGTCTCTAAACCATGCAACATAGCTGGTCTCACCACCGCCTTTGTATACACCTTCCCTTTCATTCTCGCTGATACTTTCCTATCACACAATCACACCTGGCACTTTTCTCCGCCCATTCCAACCTGCTTCCAAACTCGTTTCTTCACCTCTTTTCCACACTCTCCATTGCTCAACACTGTCCAAAAATATACAAACACCATCCAAATGTCCCAGTGTCTATATACACCGTCTCTTTCTGGGAACATGGCCCCCTCCTCCTTAGCGGCGGTGCTATAGAGGAGGATCATGGCGCTTATAGTCAGCCACCATTTTGTATTACAAACAACGTATAACGTGTAAAACTACTGACATGGGACCTGCTGAGCTCATTTATGCTCCCCGGAGGATGAGCCCTCCTGGACGACGTGAATAACGAGATTGCATCTGTCATTTACTCTTATATATAAGAGTGCCTTGGCTTACTGTAGCGTAACTACACCTGTACAGTGTGTAGCAGTATGTGCTGTGTGATTGCATGGGTGCCGTGGACACTTTCAACCACCAGGGGTCACATGTCTGTGGGTTTGCACACCTTCCACACTATTAGACTATAGTATAATATGGACTGTACACATGTGTTCCGTCTTTCTCTGTATGGAACTCACTTACCCATAATGCATTGTTTTCCCGTGCATCATGGTTGGGTATTCACTCGGTTCCCTATGGAATAGACTGTATGAAGCAAGATGGCCGCCGGGTGAACTACGCCAGAGACTCTACGTCAGAGCCTTTAGCCATCTAGCCTTTATATTATGTCTATGAGGTGTCCATGGCGACATGGACAGCTTCATGCTGACTCACCTGCTTTCATCATAGGCCCCGCCTCCTGTCCCGAGCTGATTGGCCGAGAGACTGGCCTTTCACCTCTGACCTCTACAACAGTGGGCCTGACCTCTACAGCTGGTCTGACCTCTACAGCTGATTACAGGAGGGGGGAGGGGCGAGAGGAGAGGAGAGAAGAGAAGAGAAGAGAAGAGAAGAGAAGAGAAGAGAAGAGAAGAGAAGAGAAGAGAAGAGAAGAGAAGAGAAGAGAAGAGGGAAAGTGGATGAGAGAGGAGAGGAGAGGAGAGGAGAAAAGGATGGAGGGAGACACAGAGAGGTTGCCATGGTAACACACTGGCAGAGAGACAGAAAGAGGAGCAAAGATGGAGCTGGAGAACAGAACGGAGGAGTGGAACTTTACCTTTCACTGAACTCGATGATGACACCTGCAGGGAGAGATTTGATTGGTTACATCACCGCCATCATCATCATCATCATCATCATCATCATCATCATCATCATCATCATCATCGTGTGTGTGTGTGTGTGTGTGTGTGTGTGTGTGTGTGTGTGTGTGTGTGTGTATGTATGTGTGTGTGTGTGTGTGTGTGTGTGTGTGTGTGTGTGTGTGTGTGTGTGTGTGTGTGTGTGTGTGTGTGTGTGTGTGTGTGTGTGTGTGTGTGTGTGTGTGTGTGTATGTATGTGTGTGTGTGTGTGTGTGTGTGTGTGTGTGTGTGTGTGTGTGTGTGTGTGTGTGTGTGTGTGTGCGTGCGTGCGTGTGTATTCTTACTATTATGTGTTGGTCCTCTTCTATCTTATCCTTGCTGTGTGTGACAGACACACACACTGCTGACTCCAGGTCTGCTAGCTCCTGCTCCAACCTGAAAACACGCACGCGCACACACAGAATGAATTACAGCCACAAAACTTTACTGTATGTACACTATTACTGTAGCCTACTATACAGTACACTAGTGTCAGTGACACTTGCTGTTTAACTTAAATTATCTCTTTTGGCTTGAAGTTCATTTGTTTATTTACGTTCATTTTGAGTTGCCTTTATTTTGAAACATCCGTTTATTTTGAAACTTCCGCTTCCTTCACCGGAACGTGATATACCTGAAACAGGCTATAGCGATACGCACTCACTGACTCCACACACACACACACACACACACACACACACACACACACACACACACACACACACACACACACACACACACACACACCGTGACACGAGAAAGAGCCGACGTGTAAATGTTAGCAGCGCAACACGGTATGTTGGATTTGGTCATGTTGAACCAAGACATTTGTATAGCTTCAGGGGCCTGAGCGGTTCATATCAGCCGTGCTGCAATCAGTGTTTGACATGCAACGATGTTCCTATATGATGAGTGACTGTGACGGTGTATGAAGGTTCCTGGTGGCGTTCTAAACTTCTACTGTTTGTTAGCCCCTCGAGTAGCGTGAGGTAGCAGGATTGTTTATTTGTTTGTTTGGGGTTTTGTCATGATTTATTTTGAGTCTAATTAATTGTTTTTTGGGTTTGCTGGCTCGTTTGGCTATGATGCATGTTGGTATTTTATTGGTGTATTGCATTGAAATGATATATTGTATTCACTGCATTATACTATAAATTATCCATTTTATTGTTGATGGTGATATTCAATTGTTTAAGTTAATGCACAGGTTTTATTGTTGAATTGCTACTGTATGATTGTAATGCTATTTATTTTGTAGTTTTCAGGGTGCTCAAACATTCTTCAATCTGTGCCTGAAGAAAAGATAAACGACACCCGTTGAGACCATCCACTTGTATTCTTTCACCAATCGAGGGCGCTTGCACTACTACTAGTACTGTACTGTACTGTACACTATTACTGTGCCTGTACCTGCACTGTTACTGTACAGATCCCAGCCAGGGGCATTTTATGAGTCCTCCTTCAACGACATTAGAGCACAATACTGAGTGTATTATTGCATCCCAGAACCCCAGACGGTGACATTATTGCGTCCTCTCTCAATGTAGTGAGTCTAAGGATGCAGGATGCATTGCATCACTGGTCATCATAACCTTTGTTTCAACTCGGACTATACAGTTGAGGCCGGGGCAGGCCGTCATTTTCAATGCAGCCCGAGATACAACACAATCATCAACATTCACATACAAGGACACGAGAACCAAGACGGTGCAAGTGTGGTTCCCGGTTCCGGTTTATAGGAATCGGAAGTCCACCAAAAACATGACGTTCCACAGACTTAAATGTATTCTTGGTGAATACATTTGAATACAGTGAATGGAACAGTATTCCTGCCTGGAGGCTGCTATAGAACTCTGTGAATAGTGTCTAGCAGTTAAGTGTATTCTGTGTCAGTTATTAGTAAACGTTTACGTTTTTGCCCCTCATCTCCTCATGTGTTTGTCTGAGTTCCTGTGTCTGGGTCCTACAACACCTGCAAACCGTGACAGTATATGTTTTGTATAGTAATCAAAATCTAAATCTATACAAAGTAACTAGTATAAACTAATGTTTTCAAATAAATGCAGTGGAGTTAAAAGTACAATATTTGGAGTACTGGAGTGAAGTAAAAGTAACTCAAAATGTTAGTATACTTAGTGACTTTCCACCACAGCTACCAGCAGGCTATTGGCCAGGTCGTTGTGGTGTGGTCTAGCTGGAGGCCTGCCAGTATTGTTAGTCTTTATTTTTTATTTTGTGTTAAAAAAAGGGGTTGAACAGATAAAAATGACAATACAGCAAAAACAAAATAAAGCAAGACAGGTACGTTACCAATGGAAAAAGAAAATAAGAAAACAAAATAACAGTCATCGAGATCCTAAGTATATATTGTTGTGGCTCTTTGTTGGTTCCAAACATTTCTACCTTATATCCAACAAACCCACTGATGCACCTAGGGACTATGGATGTACGCAGGTCAAAGAAAGAGATTGTCCACAGGTTCAATGTCATGTTGTTGTATTTACTTTCCTTTAAAGTGCATGGTACATTACAAGCAGCTCCTTCTGTGTTGTCTCTTCTGTGTTCTGTCTGGTAAAACTGGTTTGTCCACCAGGTGCATGCCGCTCCCCAATCACCCAGGCCTACATATGCTCTCTCTCAATCAATCAATTAGGCCTGGGGAGGCATGCCCTTGGTGTCCAAACAGTGATTCCAATACATAATAACCCCTCAAACCAATACCCAATAATGCCAAATAATAACTACAACAATTGTGATAACAATAATAATAAATAGACATACTAAACAGTGAGGATGGCTTCTACATATATGTTGGCATGATTTAAGTTTTCCTAATGCTGTGGATAAGATGTCAAGTGTGTTTTCCTGTGCCCCATTGGATCGAGCTATAGAGAGTTCCAGAGAGATCATGTCCATTAGTGAAAGGATCCATTGTGAGACCTCGAGTTTATGGGGGAGGTTTCCATCTTAGGACGAGCGGTTTTTCTTGCAGCTGTCAGCCCTAAGAGCAGGAGTCTTCTACGTGGCATTGTCAATGTCAACCAAGGGGCCAGTGAGGCGCTCCAACGTTGAAGCACTGGGCCCTAGTGGTAAGAGGAAGGACTGCAGGCGGACACATGGATTCATGACGATAAAGCTGGGCTTTATCATTGAGCGCTCAGTTGCACTTCCGCACACAAATCGGAAAAAAGGCGGAAGTAGACGGTCCTTCCGGGTGCTTCAAAACGCCACTGAGCGACTTCCACTGACATGAATAGCGGAGGTGGCGGAGCTTCACGCCAGATCAGTCTCTATCCTGTTAATACTCTACCAGTAAGACGCGCAAATGCGGGAAGCGAACGCAGCTCGTACATATTTGGAGTCCCCAAAACAGCTCCATATATGGGCACAAGTTGGACCACGCCATCACAGTCATGTCACCATGACTCAGCCATAACCATATAAGGAGTGCCCAAAGCAGCTCCATATATGGGCACAAAAGCGTGACACACGGACACACAGACAGACAGACATGATCTGCTAGGTCTCATAGTAAGTTCGCAATGATGTCAACCCTGCCAGTATTGTGACGTCATCAGTGTGACATCACAGTGACACCACTGCATCCGCCTATAAAGAAAGGCTGCAGGCGGATAAACTTCCAGCAGCCTCAGAGTGGAGCAGAACAGCAGAGAACGGAACCCCACATTCTGTTTGACAGAACACAGGACGCACGACGTTATTTTAGAGTAATTATTCAACCCTTCCGTCCCAGGATGCCAGGCATGCGTTGTTCGACCGCTCTCCTGCTGATGCTCCTCGCCTTCGGCGCGGCGGTGGTGTCCTCCACCGCTCCTCTTCTTCCGGGCTTCAGCTGCGAGGCGGTGAGCGGCCTGTACGGCGAGGCCGTCGAGCTGCCGTGTCGGTACGACCTCCTGCCGGGGGACGCGCTGCACTGGCAGTATGAGGACGACGCCACCAAAACCACGTGGCTGTTGAGTAAAGGTCCCGGCGAGACCGAAGCGATCGTCTACGACGAGAGGTTCGGTCTCTCAGGGGACGGCTGGGGCCTCCGGATCCTCCGGGCGACGCTGAAGGAACAAGGGGTCTACCGCTGCGTCGCGACCACGGCGGCCGCGGGTCTACTACGAGAAGCCGCCTACAGGGTCTCGGTCTACAGGAAGCCGTCGCTCCCCGCCGTCGTCGACGCCGCGGCGTTCCTGGAAGCGGGCGTGCTGACGCCGCTGGGAACGTGCGTGGCGAGGGACGGCCACCCCGCGGCCGAGCTCTCGTGGCGGAAGGACGGCCGGCCGCTGCAGCAGGACACGACGGGGACGGAGGTCGTCGTGAAGGTCACGTCCTCCGTGACGGTGGACCCCTCCACCGGCCTGTCTACCGCGTCCTCGTCTCTGGAGTACAGGGCCACGCGGCGGGACGCGGGCGCCCGTTTCTCCTGCCTGTCCCACCACCAGGGCGGCGCGGCCGAGTCGGAGCCGCTGGTCGTCCCCGTCCACTTCCCGACCGAGAGCCTGCGTCTGACGGCGGCGGTCGTCGGCGGAGGCATGAGCATCGCCGAAGGGGACGACGTCACCCTGCGGTGCCTCGCGGACGGGAACCCTCCCCCCGGCCTCTACGACTTCCACCTCAAGGACGGGACGGTGGTTCGACGGTGGTCCGACGCGTACACGCTGGCGGCCGTCACGCGGGACGCCGCCGGGGAGTACAGGTGTTCAACGCTGGTCGACGGCGACGAGATGGAGGCGTCGCTCAGCATCGCCGTGAGCGGCCCGCGCACGGACGTCGTGTTTGTCGTGATGATGTGCCTGGTCCAGCCTCTTGTTGCCATCGGCATTGCTGCCTCTCTCTGTTTTCTGGCACAACAACGCCAGCGAGCTGCGTTCGCTTCCCGCGTTTGCGCGTCTTACCCGTAGTCATACTCGTGCTCACAGTCACATAGGTTAACGTCACATAGTTAGGCGGACATGGACATTGCTGTTCCTTGGAGTGGTTGCACCACTAAAAAAAAATGTTCGTCGACTACCTTTTTCCACTTACGAAAACGAAATGAAAAAATGAAAAGATAAAACTAGACTAAAATGGGAAAGGAAGGGACTAGTGGACAAGAGATCCAGTCATTTTACACTTGGTTGCATGCTGAAAAATAGCACGACGCGTTGTGAGCTTGTAGATCGGATATTTTCAGCAAGTGTAAAAACAGTCATTACGACGCAATCGGCATCCAGGCCCGCCAAAATACATTTTAGCCGACTAAATCAACTGGAGATTTAGTCGACAAATCCTAGATGATATTTTATCGACTAAAATTAGACTAAGACATTCCAGGTGACTAAAATGTTGACTAAAACTAAATGAAAACTATTCAAGAGACTACGAATAAACTAAAATCGGCGGTAGATTTGCTACTGTCCTATCGACATAAAGTGCTTTTTAGTTTAGTGCAGTTTCATTTCAGGGGTCTGTCTGCCTTTGGGGGGCCCGGCCTCAAAGGCGACGCAACCCAGCCAAAATCGGGCGCCCCCGTTCCATTTTTCTCACTTTTAAGTTCCTTTATTTTACTGTAAATTATTTTTCTGTATATTTTATCTATCTTTTCATCATGGCTGCCACTTCACATATTTTTGTGGGCCCCTCCTATACATACAGCTTTTTGTCCGTGTCACATTTGCCATTGTCAATTAAGGAGAATTGACGTCATATGTGTCTGAACAAATCAGCGTTGTGTGGCAACACAAACAATACATGCCATTGATAATGAAAGGAGAATTTGATCTTTCTGAGTAATGCATTTGGGTCCAACCAACATAATTGGTGCCACCCGACCCTAACTACTTGGGTACCTCACAGGGACACCTTGATGTACCTTAAACACTCAACTAAAACAATAACTGAACACAAAACAAGACAAGACACTGCAAGCGTAACAAAGAACCTGACACAACTTAAGTTCCAGCACCGAACAAACACAAGGACAGGGTTTAGTCACTGGAGCTCAGCTGCTTCGCACAGGTGATGGCACTCAGGGCAATCAGAATCAGAACAGCTGGCCTGTTATGACATCACAACACTCCATATTTGGGCATGCCTGACATCACAGCACTCCATATTTAGGCATGCCTGACAAAGAACTCCATATTTACAGCATGAATAAAGGGACACAGAGAGACAGATTCAGAAATCTCCATATATGGGTGGAACGGGTATCATTGTGATGTCAGAACAGGCCAGCTCCATCTTATATGGAGATCTAGAGGTTTGATGAGGTCAGAGCTAATTACTTACACGCTCCACCTTTCACTGTCAGTTTGTACCACGTTTGTTCATGCCAACATGCCTACAAAAGGCCCTGGGTCAGTTTGTACTCTAGGTACAGACCACGTTTGTTCATGCCAACATGCCTATACAAAAGGCCCTGGGTCAGTTTGTACTCTAGGTACAGACCACGTTTGTTCATGCCAACATGCCTACAAAAGGCCCTGGGTCAGTCTCTGCCAAGGGGACCTAATGAGCCTAAAGCGTTATTCATAGTCTGTATTTTCGGTGGTGAGGTGACCACCGAACTACAACATGACATCACTGAGCCGCGGTGAAGAGAAAACCACCGCTCCAGCCCTTCTCTCTGTTTTTACTAACCACTCACTGCTCAACGTTATTTCAGCTCCGGTGGTCAGCTCACCACCAAAAAAATCCAGACTATAAATGAGCCTTAAATCCCCTCACCTGTAGATTCCATGATGTCACATTGAAATTATAGGCAACAGACTTCATATCTGGGCATGCCTGACACAGAACTCCATTATTATTATAGGAATAAAGGGACACAGAGAGACAGATACAGAAATCTCCATATATGGGCATAGCCGGGTGGGGCGTGGAGCTTTAACTTCCATCAACACCGACTCTGTGCTCTACAGCCGGGCACCGGTCTAGTAATATACGTAGTAGTAGTAATACAAAATGTTCTCTTTGACATCTCCTATATCCAGCTTTTGGTTTGTGTGTCCACAAACCTTGTCCTACACAAAAATGTTACACCATAAGTGTCTGATCAAATAGACATGGGTGCCCTATCTTGTGCCCCCTCCTTACCCCTAAACTTATTTGCCATTTATTTGACTATTTTGAAAAACATTTTAAAACGGTTCAACTATAGCCAATCTACATCGACACGTTGTGAGCTTGTAGATCGGCTATTTGAATCACCTCACACACGGGTGTGACTATTTATTCATTTAGGTACTATCTGTACCCTGGGGGTTACTAAACTGTTTCTATTGAAAATACCATAGTGTCATGTAAGAACCGTGGGGGTGCATACTTAGTTTAGACATATAGTCATTGGTTAGACATGGGCAAGGACAACTTTAGTTTTAGGTTGTTATTAGAGAAAGTAAAGGTGAATGTAATCTTTTTTCATTTGCTGTTTTCTTTTCATTTTAGGGATTTTAGCTATTTTTGACAGGGGGGGGCAGCAGCAAATAAAGTAAAACTAGAACTCTACTCTGTCGAGTGCCTACTTGCTTGTTGCACACAAGTAAATGGCCTACTAGTGCGCAAGCAGAGCGCGCAAGTAGCCTACTAATGTCGATCAGTGTCGGGTGGATTAAAGGAAATGCCTGTACAGTATATGTAATTTGTAAGTTGATTAGCGGTATACTGTTTACTTTGCGTATGCCCCGTTTGATGCGTATGTATCGTAGCAGCGTATGACGTCAGGGTATAACTGGTATAACTAGCTCTCAATGATGACGAAATAAAGATATGGATTAAAGGATCCAATGCCAGGGTGTAATTGGTTTTCGATGGTGAGGTAAGGACGATATGTTTTAGTGTTGGGAGGATTAAAGGTAATGTATACATGTATGTAATCTGACACCACTGCCGTATCAGGCACAAGTAGTCATTACGTCATTCGCCGGCACGGCGCATACGCGTCAAACATCGCCCTGGACGAAAACTATTACTTGCGCGCTTTGCTTGCGCAAGTAATTAACACTCATCTTTTAGTTTCTCTAATAGCAACCTAAAACATGACCCTTGGTTGAAAAAAACTAGAGTTGTCCTTTAAGGTTAGGTTTAGTTGTGCTGCCCCGTGGGAGGTTAGGTTTAGGGTGAGGGTTTGAGATAGGTTGTAGTTGTATAGGACTAATGACTGGTCTAACCAATGACTAGTCTAAACCAAAAACTAAGTAATGCACCCCAACTGTGTTCCAGAAGTTACAAAAAATCACACCTGTGTGAAGTGAGGGCCGCCGTTATCATACTAGCCTACATCATCCTATGTTAGGACTTATAGGAGTCTTGCTCATGGAGACACGTCGACACATTGCTGGCCCAGAGTGTTGTTTTTTGCAGTTACATTTTGATTTTAGTTTTAGTCGTAGTCTCTTGAATAGTTTTCATTTAGTTTTAGTCACATTTTAGTCACCTGGGATGTCTTAGTCTAGTTTTAGTCGACTAAATAGTCTACTAAATCTACAATTGATTTAGTCGGCTAAAATGTATTTTGGCGGGCCTGGATGCCGATGCCGTCGTAATGACTGTTTTTACATTTGCTGAAAATAGCCGATCTACAAGCTCACAACGCGTCGTGCTGCGTCGCATTGTGAGCTTGTAGATCGGCTATGTTCGGCATGCGACCAAGTGTAAAATGACTTAAACTGGATCTTTTGTCCACCAGTCCCTTCCTAACATTTTAGTCTAGTTTTTATTTGTTGACGAAATTGGGCTCACTAACCACTCATCTATGGCCGCCCCAACCCGGAGCTATATGACCTCCCCTCCCCCCGAGGCGTACGGTACATGTAGTAAACGTGTCCCAACCTGCTGATGGCGTTCTCCAGGTCTCTGCTTTTGTTCTCGTCCTCCGTCAGTTGTCTCCTCACGTCGTCCTGCTCCGGCTGGCCAGCGGGGGCGCCATCGAGCAGCCAGCGCTCTCGCAGGGCTTTCGACTGCGGAGTGGGGGACAAGCGGACAGACAGACGGACAGACAGACAGACAGACAGACAGAACAATAATAAGCAGCAGATATGACAAAAATATCACGTCCCACTGGGAGGAGACCTCGGTGCAGACCAAGGGGCATTACATCGACTCACTGGCCTTGGAACGCCTCGGGATCCCCCTGCAGGAGGAAGTTACTATTGTTGCTCTGGAGAGGAATGTCTGGAGCTCTCTGGTGGAGCTGTTGCCCCCGCGACCCGACTACGGATAAGCGGTTGAAGATGGATGGACATATGACAAAAATAGTAGCATAACAATACAGTCATATCCAGAGTCTCCCAAACGTTTTCTTGGCTTCAGTACCCTTGAGTACCCTTCAGTACCCTTCAGTACCTTGGCTCTTTGCACGACTACATTATATTACCCAGTTACTTAGACATAATCAGACATAATAGAGGGTATATGCGCGTGCATAAAATGAATGGGAAGTCGAGAAAATCGAGTGGCAAAGTGACTTGGCAAAGTGAGTTTAATGTTGTTTAACGTCGTTTAATCCAGATAGGACTTTTCTGTTTGGATGTATGGGCTGTCAAGGGTCAGAAAAGTAGTTTTTTGTAAGGCGTTCCTTAGCATAACTTCTGGGTATGATGACGATGTCACGCGCATACCCTCCATTGAGAAGTTTTGTGACTGATGACTGATGTTAACATGCAGTATTGTACAGCAAGAGATCACACACGCACGCTTGCTTCTTCAAACCAGGCAGACAAAGTTTACGGACATTAATGTGATATTTCTATCGTCTGGGTCAGTATATATACTGTACTGATTGACTTTTCCATAACATTCTTTCAAATATTGAACAAAGTCGTTGGACTTTGAGAGAGAGCGCCCCGTTCACAGACTACACCGGAATGAACGGCGTTCATAATAACGTTCATCAAGCGGAAATACAGTGTAGGACTACTGTACGTTCACTTCACGTTCACTCCAAAATATGAACCATCATTCATGGAACGTGTTCAGGAACAGCGCACGCACGCGCACACACACACACACACACACACACACACACACACACACACACACACACACACACACGCACACACACACACACACACACACACACACACACACTCCAAGGGCAGGCACAGCTGCATCTAAATCCAGCAGACATCTGTCTCACACCTCTACTAATGATAATAAAGACAGACAGACAGGGTTCTGTCTACAGAACTTCCTGTTTCTTGTCCTGTTGAGGTCTGTCCATAACAATATGTAGCCCCCCCCCCTTCCACGCGCACGCACTCACACACACACACGCACACACATGCACACACACACACACACACACACACACACACACACACACACACACACACACACACACACACACACACACACACACACACACACACACACACACACACACACACACACATCCTTTTCCCTGCATCCTGTTGGCCCACTAACATCCTCTTGTACACACGTGTGCATGTGTGGTATACTGGGCCATGTCATGTTTCTTGTGCAGGACATCAACTCCCAAATCAAAGATATTTTCTATGGGTTTTTTTTTTTGGTACAGTAATTTAGACAGGAAAGGGGGAGAGACAGAGATGGGGGGGGGGGGACGGACTCTCTGGGTCCCTTTTTAGGGGGTTCAAAATGAACCCTTACAAGTCTGTATAACTCTATGGTTATTTGTATACGGTCAGATCAGTTGTATGAGGTTTGTCCTCGAAATGTAATATAGATTGAGGTTTGAGGACCTCTGTTATAGTCCCTATATATATGCTGTGTACTGTATTACAGTGGTTCCCAAAGTGGGGTCCCGGGGACCCCCAGGGGTCCCTGAGAGAGTTGGGGGTCCCCAGCTAAATTATAGTTTGTAACCAAATCGACCCTTATGGGTCATTTGTACCTTCTCCGAGTTAAATGAACATTGATTTTACAATATAAATTGGGGTTCCCATGCAGAGATGGAAATGCCATTAGACGGGGGTCCGTAGACTAATGCATGTCAAACTGAGGGTCCTTGACATTAAACTGGTTGAGAATCATCGCTAGAGCCGGAAAAATCTTCTCTTATGGGGGTCCCTGGCATATATTTTCAAATGGGGGGTCCGCGGGCTAATTAGTGTCAATTATCCTTCACATGAACAAGTTTGGGAACCTGCACTGCTGTAGATCACATCACTGTTGTTGGGCAGCAACCTATATCTCCATATCCTAACGTTTTGTGTTGTTGCAGGTACAGTGTCAGACAAACGCATGACAAGTAGCACTTTAAATGCTTAGTATGAGGTATAAAGTACAGCAGCCTTGTGTTCATAAAACAGAAAGATTGGGTATTGGATAAGACTGGCGATATGTATCTTGCAGGACCTTTTACTGCTTTGTCTCAACCATTACTGCATATAGCTCATGGTCTCAGCCACCGCGGTAGATATTCTGACATTGGAATGACATGGAATGTTGCCACTACTGTTGGAGCAGCCATAAACTACACAGGTTCATCCCGATGTTCTGGGCATCTTTGTAATGTTAGTGAAAAAGAGGTAGGTAAAGGAGTTTGAGGCAGACTAACATCCGTCACTTTTCCATTCACTCTAGTGGAAGAGGTGCAGGTTTAAACCGCAGATATGTCGTCTCCGCCTACAGGAAATACGTTGCCTGCGATCCATGAGACCCGTTTCTGAATCGGTCTATAACACAATAGAGCGCCGAAGTCCTGACGTCACTGTCAGTAGAGGGCGCCAGTCCACAGGTTTTAGATCTCTTCATATAAGAACTGTTTGAAAAATAAACCGATCATCCCGGGCTTTTCACTCATATGGATATGAAGCTTCGACTGAAGGTGGAAATGTAAATATATACCCAAAGAGTAACACAATAAGTGCTAGAAACGAGTCAAACAACCCAGAGACTACATTTCCGGGTAGGCGGGTGGCTGCAGCTGCCCGTCGCAACAACATGAACTGACATGTTAATATTATATACATTAAATATTATTATTATTAATATTAACAAATATTAAATATTCATATTTTTTATTAATGTTTCGTGGTTAGTACGAGTCGAGTCACCGCCAGCTGAGCTTATACGTTAACGAGGAATCTCAGGAACGCAATGTGTTGACAGCTGGGCGTGACGTATATTAGCAGCGACATTGCTTTCATATGTAGTTTCAAGCCTTTTGCGGCCAAATTAATTCCATTTTCTCCAGAAACTGGCTGTATCAAATATGAATGACACACAGCCACCCCCCTGACAGAAAGGCCGGGATGATCGGTTTATTTTCCAAACACAGTTGTTATATGAAGCGACCTAAAATCCTGTTAATGGGGATTTCAATGCAAATAAAAAAAATACATGAACCTGTGTACTGGCGCTCTCTACTGAAAGTGTCGTCAGACTTCGGTGCTCTATACAAACACAACAGGTCTTACAAATCATTAGGCTTGCAAAGTGCAATGTCTTCTTCTGAAGATATCTGATAACTATCCCATCAAAGCAAATTAAATTAAAATAAAAGAAGCACACATTAAACAGCTTTTTGTGTTTACTGTTTTGAAAACCAATTTTTTTTGAGAATGGAGCAGAACAACATACTGTAGAACATATTGTGGGGGACCTAATTGACTGCAAATTACTATTTATAGAAGTAGTTCTTCTTGCAGGGTCTCTGCTGGCTTATTAGCCAGGCTAGGTCTCTGCCTCCTCCCCATCTGTAGCCCACCACACACTGTCTGCGACCGTGTGCGGCGCGGCGCGTTGCTGCGCGGCGCCGCCTGAAAATAGAACTGTGTTCTATCGGCGCGCCGGGCGGCGCGGCGCGGCTCCGCGCGGCGGACGGAGCCGGTGTGCGTTAGGTTCATTGAAAATAATGGAGGCGGCTGTGCGCGGCGCCGCGCGGGGGACGCAGACGGTGTGTGTCGGGCTTCACTCTCTCAGTCTCAAGCAACTCTGTATCTTCATCCCCTGGCATTGTTTTTCTAACGTATTATTTAATTACATCATCAGCTTCTTCAATTCTATCTTTTCTCTTAAAGCGCATTTTAATACTGCTTTTAATCGTTAATAGCATAATGTCTATGTCCCTCAAAGTTATTTCTAAACACCCATATGATATGAAAGCCTGATGGTTAAAAATTGGTTATTTGTGGGGATAGAAAACACATATGGGAGCCCCAAAAACACAAAATAAATTGAAAAAGTTGAATTTTATGTTATAGGTCCTTTAAACAGTTGAGCTATTGTTCGTTGCATTGCCATTTTGCTTACATTATTTGTTTAATCACATTCTTCTGAGTGTAAGTTGCCGGCGCTGTTTTAATTTAGTTTCCTGTGTTTTTTCTATTTATTTTCGTTCTGAACCAATCAGAACTAAGTATTGCACTGTGTCAGCGGTCAGCCAACCAGAAACATTTTTGAGCGCTGGTGGAATTGAATTAGTCGTAGAGCCCGCCTACTATATCCGGTCATATGCACGCATATCTTAGGCAGATGAACGTCTGTTTCCGTATCCACTCCACTGTGAACTGGTACTCCCTCCCTGCACATCGAAGCAAGTCATGCGAGCCGAAGGGAGAGAAACACAGTACACTTCTCCTCTCTCCAGTCCGTGCGTATGGTTGGATCGCATCGCTGACTGACATAAACACACTGTTACAATTCAGAAGCACTTCATTAAGAAAACTCAACTAATAACACTTGTGTGTGTGTGTGTGTGTGTGTGTGTGTGTGTGTGTGTTAATCTGCCCTATTCTGACGTTACTATATAATGTTTTGATTGTTTTCCTCTTGGACATGTGTTTGTGGGCACAGTGGCAGGTTATTTAATATAGTATTTTGATAGCTCTGGGGGGGGGGGGGTCAGGTCTTATACCGGGTCAGAGATCCGGACCGTTCCGGCCGACATTCACCCCTGCCACTAGGATGAAGGAAAACACTTGAAACCTCCTGAGCACATTGCTGTACACATACTGACGCGATGGCGCCATGATGGCGTTGGTCAAATCAAGAGATAACGTGCATGTTACAACCATGCCGCGTTACAACCACGGCCCACAACCATGGGAGCGTGGGCCGCCAGTTCCCACCTGGTGTTGTGTGGGAGTCCAGACTGCTCCAGACCGTGCTGAAGTACTGCTAGCTTGCATAGGGTCTTCAGACTAGGACACAAGTCTAAGACATGCAGGTCATTGGGTTTGCTGCGTCCTCCAAAGAAGAAGACACGATCTCCCACCATGCAACAGCACATACCGTCACAGTTCATCCGAGACGAACGGCCTTTCTCCCTTGGCTTAACCTGCTTCCATGAGAAGGACTCTGGACTGAATTTCCAGAGAACATTGAAGCACTTCTTCGAGCCACCAATCATGTACAGCTCTCCATTGTAGGCAAAGGCTGAATGATCATAGCGTTTTTTTGGAAGAACCCGTTTCGACCAAAATGGACCAAAATCACCAACCTCTGGCGTGTTCAGCCAGAGGTTGGTCTCCGTGTCAAACACGCTGACGGTGTTGCAGCATTCACCCGACCTGACCGCCAATAAGCCTCCAAAAACAAACATCTTTGTGCCGATCACGGTGGCAGAGTGAGCGTACGAGGCAGGCGCTGGAGTGCCTCCCGTTCCAATTAAAGCCCAGGCCATCGTGGCGGTGTCCAACTTGTGCATGTCATTGGCGTATCCAGCCTGGGTGCATCCTCCGTGTATATACATGACCTTCCCCAAGGCGCAGGCTGAGTGGTCGTACCTGCTCTTTGGAAAAGTCCCGGAAATCTTGGGTTTGAACCACCTGTGGTCGTCGACGTCAAACGCATGAAGCGCGTTGCGGTCAGGACACCTTCCCCATGTGTAGACACTAGCACCTCCTATCAGCACGGCTGTGTAGCCCTCGCGCTTGCGCATGGATGGAACAGCGAGGGGTCCTTCTCCTCTCTTTGTCTCGAGGAGCAAATTTGTCCAGCGCAAAGACACCGTGTTGAACACGGACACTTTGATCTGATAAATGTCGTCGCTGCTATTGCTGTTGTTGTCGTCGATCCCTCCGAAGGAATACACCTCGTTCTGTAGTACGACCACATTGGTACGGCGGGGTCTCTGTGAATGTTTTCCCAGCGTCAGATTAATTGTCCAGCGAAACATTCTACACAAGCAGGTTATTTTCGACACCAGGCAAAACGGTTCTACGGAAAAAATGTGTCGGCGCTAAAATTACATTGTGTTTATTCGAAAAGAATATATTATGCCCAGGTCTCGTGACATCACTATGACATCATCAGGGATAAGAGTAAACCAGTGATCATATCATATAGTAAATTAAGCCCATAATATGGAGATCCATGAACCTGTTCTCTTCGATGTCTCCCTTTTGACTGATACCTGTCCATTTAAACTCTATAGACGGGCCCGCCCCAGAGTTATTTGTGCAGCCACGCCCGGCAGCCGTCGAAAACTATAAGTTCTCAACAGGCCAGAAAATTAAGGCCCGGTCCGGACCTACCGGGGCCCTCATCAAACCCTCAAGACACTGCCGCACCGCTGCCACCCTTAGATCCTCCAACCTATGAAGCTGACCTGTTCTGACATTCCATTATGTTGATCTGACCTCATCAAGCCCTGTACACTCAAGACACGCTCCATATATGGACAGTGCACGCGGCCTCGTCCTTTCAGGCGTCTTACTGTACTTGTAAAGGTGAGTACCATTTGTGTGTACTTGACACTTGACACTGCCAGATTGGGGCAGTATTGAGTTCGCAAGTTCACTCCTCCTGCCTGCATCTTGCCTCTCTCTCTCTAGCGGAAGCAGCGGGACAATAATCTCCATAATAATTTTGAGTTGTAGTCTCGTTAGGTTGAGTTTACACTTGCGCTGTGGCACAGCTTCAACATGTCATGAGTCTCGCGTTGATCCCGCCTCTAGCGGCCGCATATCGCTCTGGACAGAATTGGTTCCGGAGTACATCGTCTCCGCCGGAGAGATACCAGACACACCCTTCTGGCAGAATGCAAATGTTGTCCAGCAGGGGGGAGTGGTTACACCAGGCTACTTGTCTCAGAGGACGGCTGTGGACACTTCCGTTTTATGTTTTTGAGCGAGCGTCTCCTATATGGCCAGCTTTGTGTCTGCGTGTACCACGGAAATTATTTGATTGGCAGAGCACGGAATGTGATGTTTTGATGACGAGAACACCCCTCACTTCACACGAGTGTGATTTTTTTAAACAAGGTTTCAACTTTTTGAGGCACGCTAGCTAGCGCCTCCTATGCACAGCTTTGTGTGTCTGTCCGTATAGAGCACGGGATATGCTCAGCTGATTGGCTGAGCACAGAAGTGTGATGTATGATAAGAGCGCCCCTCACTTCACCCGAGTGTGACTGTGATTAACGTGAGAACAATGGCTTCCATTGTGGCATGCCAATTTCCAGGAATAGAAAGCCTGCCGTTTCTATTAGCTTGGATTCCCCATCAATGATGTCACTGTTAGACAGAGGTGGACAGTCAGTAACTGAGTAAATTGATGTGAGTACTGTGCTTAAGTACAGCTTCTGAAGATCTGTGCTCTGTGCTTATTACTCTTACTCGAGTACATTTCCTAGACAAATATTTTACTTTGACTCTGGTAAATTTCTAGGAAGGCTGTGAAGTACTATAGTTACTATTAGAGTGACTGTTTTGTATACCCCTCTACAATGCATTCGCCAAAGAAGGAAACCTATCACGGTACACGTTCTCCATGGGTTCTACGTAAAAGCAAAAAAAATATGTCATCCAGGAGCGCAAGCGCTGTCCAAATATAAAGCAGTGGTTTTCAACCCTTTCATTTCAAGGCCCATTTTTTTTTCCGGAATTTAAGCCACGGACTTGATGAGATTCAGCCTCTCAGACCCAAGACACATTTTGTTATCGTTGGATAAGACGTTGCCCACAATTCCATGTTGAATTGAAGTGGTGCTATCAGGAGAGATAACAGCCAAACATAGCAATCCTACTACATTCTCTAATATGTAGACTTCTTGTAAATTAAGTAATGCAGATCCTTAACAATAATTTTTACTCTTGAGAGCGTAAAATGAAACCAAATGAAACCAACGTAAGGGTTGGTTTCATATTACACTCTAAAGAGTTAACGATCTATAAGGGGTCCATGTGGTTACCAACTCTCCATCATTTTTAGCTGGGAGTGGGGACCACCTAGAACGCCGTTAACCCATTCTGACCTGAGATCAGATTCATACGAGGTTTCGACTGGACACACACTGGTCTGATTAACCCATTCTGACCTGAGATCAGATTCTAAAAATTTCAGTCGTTCTTTGATTTTCCAAAAATAGCAGACCTACAAGCTCGTAGCGCGCCACTCGGTGGCGCGCTACGAGCTTGTAGATCTGCTATTTTTCAATAGCTAAAGCACTACATGATGCTAACACCAAAATGGGTTCCCGTTCAGAATGGGTTAAGGACCACTGGTTGAGAACCACTGATATAAAGGATAACACAGATAACCAAGTTTGCTTGTTTATCAACTTAAAGAAGCATTCAGTGATTTGAGTGATTTGGAAGGAAAACCCGGTCCGCCCCGGTGACAAGATGTGCACATGCATGCACTACAGTGGGGGGGGGGGGGGGGGGGGACACGCGGCAGGCCAACAGCACACACACCAAGACCTGCCCCCGCTCGATCATGATTGGCGGAAGGCCCCTCTCTCTATCCTGATTAGATGAAGGCTTTGCCACCTATAGCCAAAAAGGAAAACGAAACCAACGGTTTTTTGACCCCCAGGGGGGGCTAACTGGGGACTGGAGGAACTCCTTATAATGGTCAGCACACTCTATAGTAGGGAGCATTATCACAACAAAATAAAAAAATAAGTGATATTTGAATTAAGTGAAATCACTGAATATACCTTTAAAACCAAACAGGGGCTGCGGTGGCATTCAGGAGACTCCACGGACTCTGATGATGATCAGCAGCAGGTGAATGAGGCTGAAACACTGTGGCCTTACGTTTCGGCCTTATATGTTCAGGTTTCTGCAGGCTACGGCTTTGTGTGTCGTAGTGGTTCTACAAGCAAGCACAATCAGTGCATGCAGTCCAGGAGGTTTCAGAGTTAATTCTGACTTAATCAGTCTGCCCGTGTCCATTTTACGCCCAATACATGGAGAGCTCTGCATCTGTGTGCCCTTGTCCCTTTCATATATTAGCCTCGGTACGCAGGCTTTTATTTTCGTTCTCTACGGCTCAAAAAAAATGAAAGCCTGGGGGAACGTGAGACACTTCCTGGTCTAGGAGTGGGAGTGAACTATGCAGTGCAGAGGAGGCGTCGCTCTCAATGTAGTGATGTCAGCTTTCTCCGCTGTTTTCTACCAGGGAGGGGAGAGGCGGGGGGGGGGGGGGGCATCGGTGAACCAATGTTCTCCAGCGCTTGCTCCAAGCGCGCCCCACCCCTCTAGACCAGAAAGCACGCTGGCTGGGCCAGGCTATACCCACCCCTCTAGACCAGAAAGCACGCTGGCTGGGCCAGGCTATACCCACCCCTCTAGACCAGAAAGCACGCTGGCTGGGCCAGGCTATACCCACCCCTCTAGACCAGAAAGCACGCTGGCTGGGCCAGGCTATACCCACCCCTCTAGACCAGAAAGCACGCTGGCTGGGCCAGGCTATACCCACCCCTCTAGACCAGAAAGCATGCTGGCTGGGCCAGGCTATACCCACCCCTCTAGACCAGAAAGCACGCTGGCTGGGCCAGGCTACCCACCCCTCTAGACCAGAAAACACGCTTGCTGCATGGGCCAGCTAGGCTACTTTCATATTGGTCTGATCGGCAGATCGGGATAGCCGACCGACTTCGTTGCTGCATGGGCACCTATACTCTCATGGTCCTGCATGGGCGACACACGTACCCATCTTTTAGCTCATGAATTTTTATAGGACTAGTCAACTGTCACTGTGTGTATCACTATCACAGTCAACTATCACCGATGCATGGCCAGTATAACTCAAAACAAATGGACCAGAAACCAAAGTCATGCTGCTCAGCAATAACTATTAAGAGTATAGCCTATACGTCAGAAGTTCTCGTTGCTTTCACCACAGGTCCCGTAAACCTTTCTTTCTGTCATCCATCCATCAATCATCCCTCCATCCAACCTCTCTCCTCCGTTGCTAATGCCTTTCATTCCGTCATTCCTCTCTCTCTTTCTCTCTTACTGCCTACTTCCTCTTTTGTTTTTTATCCTGCCCCACCCTGCTCTCTCTCTCTCTCTCTCTCTCTCTCTCTCTCTCTCTCTCTCTCTCTCTCTCTCTCTCTCTCTCTCTCTCTGATAGAGTGTTCTGTCTGGGTGACATCATATAATCACATCTTTGAGAAACACACGCACGCACGCACGCACGCACACACACACACACACACACACACGCACGCACGCACGCACGCACGCACGCACGCACGCACGCACACACACACACAGACACACACACACACACACACACACACACACACACACACACACACACACACACACACACACACACACACACACACACACACACACGCACACATGGTTTAGAATCTCAGTAGAGGAGATGATTACTCTCCGCCCCTTCCCCCTCCCAACCCCTTTCCTTATCCGAACATCCATGCTATATATGTGGATGCAGCCGTGTGAGCATGCGTGTGCGTACGTGTGTGTGTGTGTGTGTGCATGCTTCCCTTCCTGCACAGACATCACAATGTGTACAGTAAAAGTGGGAGGGGCAGCTACTGTACATATACTGTATAGTCTAGTGTAGGTGTGGTCTCACGTACTGTCTAATCACCAGCTATGAATAGCAACTACAGTGCATGTGCAAATGCTACACACACACACACACACACACACACACACACACACGCACACGCACACACACATTAAGTCAACATTAATAAACACCATTTTAACGGCCTCTTCGTGCCACAGTATAACGCACACACACACACACACACACACACACACACACACACACACACACACACACACACACACACACACACACACACTAGGCAATTACATTTCCAATGAGAGGCGGGCGATCATTTTGGAAGTTGATGGGCGTTGACGCAAGCTGCATGTTGCAGGTGCGGTCCCGTGAAATTGACGTGTGCATTCTCGCTTCGCGCACGCAGACGGCAAGACCTGGATTGTTGGTCAGCTTATGTTTATTTCACGCTATATTGTGCAAGCACTATACGGCCTTTAAAGGAGAATTCCATACTAAAAGGCTTTCTTACCTTTCTTTGTAGTTGTTACGTCCCCACCAAAGAGGTCCAGGTGTTATTTTGTGCAAAAGCTCCTTATTAGCTGTTTCCCCTACCATAAGCCCTAAATGAATTGCATTGAATGGAATGGGAATTGAATGGGGCTATGGGGTGTTGTGCTAATTTGCTTATTTCCATCGCTCAAATTTTTAATTTCTTTGTATATATCCTCTCTTCATAATGTAAATAATATCCCAAGCTGCACACTTTACTACTTCTTTCGATGGAAATAAGCGAACTAGCATAACACCCCATGGCTCCATTCAATTCCCATTCAATTCAATGCAATTCATTGAGGGCTTATGGTAGGGAAAATAGCCAATAAGGAGTTTTTGCACAAAATAACACCTGGACCTCTTTGGTGGGAACGTAACAACTACAAAGAAAGGTAAGAAAGCATTCTAGCATGGAATTCTCCTTTAAAGACACATTAGAAGATGAATTATGATAAATCTTGTGTTCTGAACTGAACCGGTTCCCAACCGGTATGGGAAAGGGGTCAGAGAGTGTACAAATGATTATAATTTACAGTATATACACTCTCAAGAGTTAAATGAACATAGATTTTACAATATAAATTGGGGTCTCAGAGATATAAATGCCATTAAATGGGGGTCCGTATATAGACTAATACATGTCAAACTGGGGATCCTTGAAATCAAATGCGGGTTGAGAATCACTGCGTAAAAAAATCTTCTCTTGTCCAATAGGCGCACAGTTAGCAGCGAAGAAAGCTTGACCTGCATAGCAACCGTAACTATTTGGATTGGCATTGGACGCTATACCCCAGATTTTTGGGGTGGGATTCAGTTGAAGGGCTAATTCCAAGTGCCATCTATACCGCTGTTCTGGGGTCAGTATTAGACAGTATCAGACAGCGTTTCAGTGTGTTTCGGCATAGGTTTCGGCATATAGGTTTCGGCGCGGTTATTATATGTTAGCGTTTCTCACCTTGAGGTGTTGCAGTTGTCTTTTGTCGTCCTCCAGTTGTCTCTTCTTGTTCTCGATCTCCGTCTGTCGCTTCCTCTTCTCCTGCACGGCAGGCAGTGAGGCATGATGGGAAACAGGAAGTCGGGTCAACATGAGCAACAGGCAGCTCTGTATGAGTCTATAGTGTATATATAGTATCCATAGATATGAAATAAATAGATGCCTCATTGGCTCCTGCAGTTCGTTGGCTTTAGAATTTACACTGGTACACCGGAAGAGTGGACTTATCAGACCCGAACATGCACTCTGTGACGCACACTCATGCTTCCGCGGTCCTTCGCAAGGAATCTCGGGAATGTTTTTGCCCTCCCCTTAAGCACAGAGCCTGTCTACAGTATCTATCCACACAGTGCTACAACATAAAGGCTATATGGTTCCATTAAGTACACTCTCAGAGTTACACGTCCGTAAGGACTTCATTCACCCTTTTCGCAAAAAAAAAATATTTTTTGAAGATTTTCCTGGGGGTTTGATGTGTGTAATATGTGGTTGTAGATATTTTAGCATGGACACTGGGCTCACTTCCTATGGACTACAATTCCCATAATGCTTTGGTGCACTGCTCCTCCTTGTGGATACTGAGACAATGTAGTCCAGGAAGTATACTGTAAGTGAACCTATAGTGTCCCTATCGTGGACACTGCACTGTGAACTTGTAGATCTTCTATTTTCTTTGGCCAACATTCCCCTCCTGAATGATAAATGCTGGGGATGCGAGTAAAACAAAACAGCTGACATTGTAGATCTGATATTGTGTCTGAGGAGGACTGATGATGTCACATCCGTCCGTCAACCAATCACAGCACAGAACAGAGCCACCCTCTCTGTTGGAGCCCTTTCCCACCGGCTGGGAACCGGTTCAGTCCAGAACCAGTTTTTAGTCCATGAGCCAGACCTCCAAAATTGGACGTTAATTATGAATTGAGTGGGCAAAACCATACCTATGTATATTAAATTGTCAATATGTCAATTGATATATGATAACCCTTTCACAGTACTGGTATTTTCAATTTCTCAATTCTTTTGCATATTTTTCCTACATAATGCCTAATTTGCATATGTAAATGTACAATTTCAGAAAATGTGCAATACAATGCATCATTGTCTTCGTGTAAGAAATCAACTGGGGACGTTTGATGCTGATAACCATACTATTTAGTTAATGTTTTTTCCTATTTACCTATATCACGTATAGGACTAAAGTATGTGAAAATTACGAAAGGTTTGATACAAAAGCTACTCCCATGGAAGGGTTATCATATATTAATTTACTTATATTAATCCTATAAACAATTTAATATATGTATGGTTTTGCCCACTCAATTCATAATTAACATCCAATTTTGGAGGTCTGGCTGCATGGATTAAAAACTGGTTCCGAAATGAACCGGTTCCCAACCGGTGGAAAAGGGGCCCGTGTGCGTGCGTGCGTGCGTGGCCGTGCGTGTGTGCGTGTGTGAGGGCGTGCGTGGCCGTGCGTGCGTGTGCATGTCCTTGACAGAGGACACAATGCTGACCTCTCTCTCTCTCTCTCTCTCTCTCTCTCTCTCTCTCTCTCTCTCTCTCTCTCTCTCTCTCTCAGTAAAGGAGACAAAGAGGGAGGGGGAGGGGAGGGGGGTGAAGGCGTAACCATGGCAACCCAGAGAGCAGTGTGGGGAATGTTTGTGATGATGTAGGCCAAGTTGAAGGACATGGTTCCTCCAGTCCTATATAACATCTACACCGTATATACTACAGAGTTGTAACATCCCAGAATACCCCCCACGACACACCACAGTATACTGTATGATAGTATATACAGTACAGTACAGTACATTACATTCAAACTGGTACAGTGCATGATTACTATTATGTGCAGACTTACCGCTAGGACCTGTAATCTGTCCTGCTGTGACACGCCTTCAGACACCCTGAGAGACAGACAGAGAGAGAGAGAGAGAGAGAGAGAGAGAGAGAGAGAGAGAGAGAGAGAGAGAGAGAGAGAGAGAGAGAGAGAGAGAGAGAAAGTTATACGTTTGTATTATTATTATTATTGTAGTCAGTTTAAAATACATAGCACCGTGATTAATCGCCGTGAACTGATTACTTGATTTTTATTTGTTTGTATAATTTGACAGAACAGACAACCATTTTGACCCATTTTGTCTTTTGTCATTTTGTCCAATTAACACCCCACCCAAATATTGCTGTGTTGAAGCAATATACTGGCTCACCTATGGAGCGTCGCAGTCCCGCCCCCCTACCAGGGCCCAGGAAATGATTCTCATTCTCCTCATGGACATTTCAAAAAGTATTTATTTAAAGACCTTTTAAGCCTCGTATACAAAGCCAACTCTTGTCATGACAAATCATGACAACAAACACATTTTTTCGGGCCGAACAAATAATTTGAAAGAAGAAGAAAACTGCAGGTTACGACACTTTTTGTTGTTCTTCTTTGTAATTATTTGTTCGGTCCAAAATGTTGTGTTTGTTGTCATGATGTGTCACAACTCGAGTTGGGTTTGTGCGGCGCTTATAAGGTCTTTAAATAAATACGTTTTGAAATGTCTATGGGAAAAATGCATTGTGAATTATCTCCTGGGCCTGCTGGCGTCGTCATGAAAGGGGGCGGGACTGCGACGCTCTATACTGGCCCACCTGCCAGTTGAGGAGCCCCCACCGGGAGGACACACTGTTGGACCCTATACTGGCCCACCTGCCAGTGAGGAGCCCCCACCGAGAGGACACACTGTTGGACCCTATACCTACTGGCCCACCTGCCAGTGAGAAGGACTAGAGCCTCCGTCCTGCTCCTCCCGTTCAACAGTCCTCGCCGACAGGCTTCACTCAGCCCATAGGCTTTGCTAGCGCATAGCAGTGGCAAATGATAATCCCCCCCTCCTCCGAACCAGTGTGGTTTTTGGCAGCACCATTTCTATTTTAGTTTCAGTCATTAGTCTCTTGAATAGTTTCCATTTTGTTTTAGTCTCATTTTAGTGTTTTAGTGCTAGTCTAGTTTTAGTGGACTAAAGGCTAGTTTTAGTGGACTACAGGCTAGTTTTAGTGGACTAAATGTCATAAGATTTTAGTCGACTAAATATACAGTTGATTTAGTCGACTACAACTTTTGGCGGGCCTCGATGCCGTCGTAATGACTGTACATATACACTTGCTGAAAATAGCCGATCTACAAGCCCAGAACGCGTCGCAGCGCGACACGTTGTGAGCTTGTAGATCTGCTATTTGCAGCATGCAACCAAGTGTGATTTGACTTACACTGAATCTCTCGTCCACTAGTCCCTTCCTAACATGTTAGTCTAGTTTTTATTTGTTGACGAAATTGACAATATATTCACTCTTAGTTTTTATTCATCATAGCTTAGTTTTCATGTAGTTTCCATACTTTTCCGTCAGTGGAAAAAGGTAGTCGACGAACATTTTCCGTCTTAGTTTTAGTCAACGGAATCAACACTGCTCCGAACACATGGTCAACAGAGCTCAAAAGTAGCCACCTTTTGACCTGCGCTGCATGGTCCCGGACGTGAATTTACCATCCGTAACTATAGTACTCCACAGACGTTTCAGAAGATCACAGTGACGAAGGCTGGAAACGTTTGTTCTTTCTTGTAAAGACATGGAAAAATAATAAAGGAATATTCATTTGTATAGGGGCCGATTCATACTCCTATTTTAGAGCCGAATAAAAGTCGGTTCGGCTCTGTAGAGCCTACAATGTGACGTCATTTGAGGTTCGGGGGGGCGGGTACCGTCCTAAAGTCGTCTCTTCGGTGCTAATGGAAATTTCTGACGAGGCGAAATAATTTCGGCACATACAGCGCCGAAACAGCGGTAGTAAAACAGGAGTATGAATCGGCCCTATAGTGAACATAACATAAACCATTGGTGCATATAGCTTTACCAAAATGCTACCGAAGTAAGTCACACGAGTTCCTCCGACCACGTAGATCCCATAGCCCGGAGACACCATTGTAAATAAATCAGGCTTGAAAATCATATACACCTGCAGTCAAGGTTAACAAGCAAGCTATACTGTAGGTGTTTCACATCACTGAGTGCAATTGTGTCCTTTTATAATGTGCTTCATTTGTCTTCTAAATCATGACAGTTTTCTGAAAAACCTCTGTTTCTAGATCAGTGGTTCTCAAACTATTTTCTTGTCAAGGAGCCCCGCAGGCCAGAATTAAATGTATTTGGCAAAGATTCGAGTTAAAAACGTTGAATATATATTCAAAGATTTGCGGCACATTTCCATGATTTCTCAAAAATAGCAGATCTACATTAGCTCTACAAGCTCGTATACCGCAGCACTCGGTGCCGCGCTACGAGCTCGTAGATCTGCTATTTTTCAACATCCGAAGTATAACATAATCCTTATAAAACACCAAAAGGGGTTCCCGTCCTGATTGGGTCAAAGGACGACCTCACACAAACTCAAACTATCTTCATATTAATATAGTCCTCGCTAATGATGCTCATGATGATATGGCAGTATTGGCACCATTGTTTTCTGCTCAGTCTGTGGACAATTCAGAATCCTGCCTATACCAGTGACATCATCGGGAATCGGGAATTGCAAGGTACTGGGACCTGCAGACTTTCTATTCCTGGAAAGTTGCCATGCTACAATGCATAGAAACCATTGTTCTCGTGTTAATACAAATCTAAATACCAAATGATGTTTCTGAACTGTCCACAGCCCACCAATGACACACAGAGTGAGTAGACGGAAATTGTACCATTATTATTATGACATTAAAGCTGCTATAAGCAATAATAATAAGCAAAAATGTTACGACCTTTTTTTTGTTGGTATTCAGACAGCCAGCAATGGGTAAAACGCTCACGAAAACATTTAGTCTCTGTGACTCATCTAGGGGCCGCAAAATGCACTCAACGAGTTTTCCTAGAAGCTTTGTCATTGGTCGATTTGCGGGTCATTTCGACCTGGGTTTTCTTTTTTTTTCTTTTTTCGATCAATGACAAAGCTTCTAGAAACGTCTATTTTGATTCCCACATTATATTGCCTTGTTGAAATGTGCTATTGTGAATAAAAAACTTGCCATTGCATTGGCATGTCTATGTGCATACAACATATACACTAATGTGTATTTATAATTTGTATAATATAAACAGACAGACAGACAGACAGCAACTGTTTTGTGTGTATTTATGTGTGTGTGTGTGTGTGTGTGTGTGTGTGTGTGTGTGTGTGTGTGTGACTGTGTGTGTGTGTGTGTGTGTGTGTGTGTGTGTGTGTGTGTGTGTGTGTGTGTGTGTGTGTGTGTGTGTGTGTGTGTGTGGTGCCCCATACTCAACATGCCATTCCAGCACAGAAGAACAGGGTGTGTCTGTTAGGCAGGCACACACACACACACACACACACACACACACACACACGGAACTGAGCATTTTCAAGGGTCAAGGGTCACATAACGACTGTGTCACATGATGACAGATACAACACGTCTCTGATTGGCCTTAATTTTTAACAGACTAATAATAACAATTAACAACATATCTTTATTTTATTAAATTAATTACAGAGTAGAGCCAAAGCCAGATATTTTGTTAATTGTTATAACATTTTTCCCCCCAGAATATATTAAAAAAAATGGAAACTTTCATACATTTCATATATTCTAGCTTCATTGCAAATAAACTGAAATATTTGAAGCCTTTTTATTGCTTTTATTTCGATGATTCAGTGTGTGTATATATATATACGCTGTATGACATTTTACACAATATTACTTGCTGGTGCTGTACATCGTCGACGGAATCAAATAATGTGAAGACATGTCCGTCAGGCTCCATTATAATGTATTAAAATCATAACTGGTATTATTGTTATTACTCAGAGTCGTCAGTATGCTAATGAGGCAGCTGGCTGACTGACGGTGCACTTTTCAGAATTCAGGGCTGTGGCTGAACTGAATGAAATGGCTCTGTCAGCACTATGGCCCTCCACTGATAGAGAGACACACACAGAGACACAGAGAGAGAGAGAGAGAGAGAGAGAGAGAGAGAGAGAGAGAGAGAGAGAGAGAGAGAGAGAGAGAGGAGAGAGGGGAGAGAGAGAGAGAGAGAGAGAGAGAGAGAGAGAGAGAGAGAGAGAGAGAGAGAGAGAGAGAGAGAGAGAGAGAGGAGAGGGGGGAGAGAGAGAGAGAGAGAGAGAGAGAGAGAGAGAGAGAGAGAGAGAGAGAGAGAGAGAGAGAGAGAGAGAGGAGAGAGAGAGGGGAGAGAGAGAGAGAGAGAGAGAGAGAGAGAGAGAGAGACAGAGAGAGAGAGAGAGGAGAGAGGGGAGAGAGAGAGAGAGAGAGAGAGAGATATGGATGGAAGCAGGAAGCAGAGATGCAGACAGATCGAGCAACTTGTCAATTTTGTTTTCTAGTCACACACACACACACACACACACACACACACACACACACACACACACACACACACACACACACACACGCGCACACACACACACACACACACACACACACACACACACAGTCAGGGTACAAACATGATCCCATAATCCAATGCTTTATAGGCGGTTAAATTTGACCCACAGCAGCTGACATGAAACAATGCTGCCCTACAAAGCAAAAGTGCAGTAAGTACATTTTTGGACACAGCGGGCTCCATTTTTGTCACCGCTAAACCCCTTATCCCTAAACTTCTTTGCCTTTTCTTTTTTTTTTACTATTTTGAAACACATTTTTGAATAGTTCAACTAACCAATCTACATTGACACTTTATGTGAGCTTGTAGACTGGCCATTTTAACTATTCAAAAATGTTTTGCAAAATAGTAAAAAAAAAAAAAAAGGAAAAAGGAAAAGAAGTTTAGGGATAAGGGGTTTAGCGGTGACGAAAATGGAGCCCACAGTCTCATTTGTCATTTGTCAAAGGTCAAATGAGCCTTTGTTATAAACAATTACCTCAAGAACATAATGTGTAATATCACTTATTTGCCAATATCTCATTTGTCTGACACCAGAATTTGTCGACTAAAACTATGACGAAAAATGTTCGTGACCTTTTTTTCACTATATGAAAACTAAGCTATGATGACTAAAAGTAAGACTAAATATATTGACAATTTCGTCAAACCAGACTAAAATGTTAGGAAGGGACTAGTGGACAAGAGATCCAGTAATAGGCATTTTACACTCAGGTTGCATGCATGTGTAAAATCATTCATTATGACGGCATCAAGGCCCGCCAAAATACATTTTAGTCGACTAAATCAACTGTAGATTTAGTCGACTAAAATCTTATGATAGCCTATATGCAGTCGACTAAAACTATAGACTAACACTAAAACATTGACTAAATGAAAACTATTCAAAAGACTACAACTAAAATCAAAATGTGCTGCCAAAAACAACACTGGCTGACACACTTTTCGACCCAATGTCGGCCAATTCTACTGCAAGTTACTGCACTTTGTAGGGCAACATCACAAACAGCTCACACACTGCTGCCGGGAGCCTCTAGCGCAGCACTTTACACTTCCTTTGGGAAGCACAAATGTATGGGGGACACATTTGACAGGCGCGTTGCGATTGGTGTGCGGGTAATATAATTAGTAGTGGCCTTAAGCGTCTCGTTTCACACAAATTACCTCATACTACACTTTTAAAGGACAGCCAGTGACTAGTACTTACGGTAGGTAAATTCACATCTGAGTGGACAACAATGACATGCAGATGGTTCCATATAGTTCCACAAGGACCCATTCTAGGGCCTCTGCTGTTCAACATGCTGTAGGTCTACGTGCTCCCAGTGCTGGCTCACATTATGGAAAACAAACCAGATGTCTTAGCATAATTATGCAGACAACACAGACATTTACATAACCGAGAGGACTGCACGTCTCAGCAGGATCTCGAAAATCATGTAATACAACAAAGTGGATCATATAGCACTCCGGTTCTTAAACTTTTACACTGTATGTCAAAGATATTTATTTCCCCCGAAATATTACTGTTGGTTTATAAAGCCTTGAATGGGGCCAACGTACATTCCTTTCTGATCTTGTGCGATATCATGAACCATATCCAGAAAGGTCTGCTTTCTGTCTCCGACTATACAACTAAACGTTGGGGAAGCAGCGTTCAGTTTTCACGTTCTTATGTTCCATAAAACATCAAACATATCTGGAACAAACTCCCGGAATATGACAGCCTGGCCTTGAGCAGAACACAAGCTCATAGCGTGGCACAGAGTGCCGTGCTATGCTATGCTAAAATGTGGCGGAAATCTTTGAATATATATTCTTTCAGGGCGGATGATTTTAACTCAAATCTTTGTTTCCGCGGGGGTCCCTGACTCCCTGGAACAACATATTTTTCAGATGGGGGTCAGTGGCCAATTATTACATATATTTTTGGGTGTTTTCTGACATGGAAACATGGGTTTTTCAGAAAGGCATTTGCAAAATCGACGTCAGGCCTAAATGGGTTAAAGCGCAGCTTTACACCTTAGTACTGATTAGCTGCACCTGGCCTACAGGGAACTGCTCCATGGATTAGTCTATAGACAAGACACCACACCAAAAACATATTTCCGGGTAGATACTGCCGGCAGTGTGGCATTGGCGTGCAGTATCATTGCAGTATCATTATTCATTTAACCTTATCTCTGGAAGAACAGGACAAAACTGATATTGTTGGAAATATATTATTTTTGTTCTAAATATCCACAGGTTGACAAACTAGACATCGCTAATGTTCAAGTTATATGTGATCCAGCCGCGAATAACAGAAATGTCGCCAACAGCGACGCTCACATACTGTATACGTATACTAACAGCTGTCCCATTACAGAGAAGCATTTACAGTAAGCATGCTTTAAAAGAATAAAGCCAAGTTACGTGATCTATGAATTTATGGTCTACTTTTCTTTGGCGTTAAGACCTTGAAACGTTATATCCCAATATCCTGTGTGGAGTTTGCATGTTCTCCCCGTGTCCCCTATACTATAGGGCCTATAGGGTATAGGTACCCTCACAAAAAACATGCAGTAATCCTGGTCACTATAAACTGCCTCCCCCTGGCCAGCCAGGGCGCCTGATGGAGGGGAAAGGAACTGGTTGGAATAACGTGTTCCTGCCACGCGCTACGACGTCCAACCAGGAAAACTCCCCCCCTGTCAGGTGTAAAAGGAGCAACTTGGACACTCAGGCATGAAGGAAGGCATGAGTTCAAGTCCGTTGCTCTCCCCTTGTCCCCCATATATGGGGACTAGGTTGGTGGAGGGTGTGTAGAGCCCAGGATCACATTAGATGATTGACACAGGGGTGAAAAATGGGTTACAAAATCGTGGGATAAAAAAAAATATATTTTATATCCCAAAACATAAACATCCATCGTGTGTAGGCAACTAGGCATACACGTGTATTAAAATGAGCCTTATATGCGCCTCATTTACCAACCCATTTAGACCACCTGAGACCGATTCTAAAAAAATGTCTTCTAAATCCTGACAGTTTTCTGAAAAACCCATGTTTCTATGAATCAGTGGTTCTCAACCTTTTTCATGTCAAGGCCCCCAAAAATTATCCGCGGACCCCCCATCTGAAAATATGTAGTTCCAGGGGACCCCCCCCCTCCCCACCCAGAAGCAAAGATTTGAGTTCAAAACAAACATTCACTCTGAAAGAATACATAATTCAAAGGGTCCATTTGGTTACCAACCCTCCATCATTTAGCTGCATGGGGGCCACCTGGAACTGCCTCAAAGGACCACTGGTGGTCCCCAGAACCACTGGTGGAAGAAAAAAAACACTGGTGTAAAATGTCTTCTAGTGTTGCAGGGTATCTTGGGGGGGGGGGGGGGGGGGGGGACTGGAATGGGGGGGGGGACTGGGAGGACTGGGGAGGGGGTCACATTTCTGAAGACAAACGTGTCTTTTCATGTGCCTGGTGTCCTGAAGCCATGATGACCGTCACATGATCGTTCCCTTCCTATGCCCTCGTATACACACAGCAAGCAAACAAACAACACATCTGTTCGGTTTTCTTCTTCTGACCCCCCTAAATATTACAGTCACAGTTCACAAACACATCCCTCATATTTCTTAGTTGTGAAAGTGTGAAGCAGCCTGCGTGGTTTTGTTGCACTTTGAGCTATACAGTCATACACTGTGTAATGTCTTCTAGGCTATATATAATGTGACCGAATACATGTGGTTTGAGACACAAGGGGGGGCCGTGGTCATTTTTCCAGTGTTTTTACATATTATGTAAACTGTAAGCTTTGATATTATGATGTATTGTTCATTTAAATTTGGAAAATAATATGGAGATATGAGCGTTTGAAACTGCATGGTTTTGGACCATCAAAGAAAATGGTCTGAGAAAAGGCCCTGTGAAGATTCAGAACATTTTAACACCTTGAGCTGGCCAGAGGTGGGTGTGACGATGGGAGCGACAAATAGGTATACTTAAAGGTATATTCAGTGATTTCACTTAATTCAAATATCACTTATTTTTTTTGTTTTGTTGTGATAATCCTCTCTACTATAGAGTGTGCTGACCATATAAGCAGTTCCTCCCTGTCCCCAGTTAACCCCTGGGGGTCAAAAAACCTTAGGTTTCGTTTTTGACTCTCTATCCTGATTGGACGAAGGCTTAGGTCCCACAGCCAAAAACGAAACCTACGGTTTTTTTGAGTGAAATCACTGAATATACCTTTAACTCCACCAGTAATAACTAATCTAATCACCCTATAACCACCCCCACACGTTTTAGCTGTCAAGTGTCTAGTTATGGTTTAGTTACATCTACGGCGCTGCATTGTCTGTACGGAAGCATTACCAAAGGTGTTACCAATGATACTAATGCAATCTCTGTTCCATTCTGACGGAAGCATTACCAGAGGTGTTGCCAATGATACTAATGCAATCTCTGTTCCATTCTGACGGAAGCATTACCAGAGGTGTTGCCAATGATACTAATGCAATCTCTGTTCCATTCTGACGGAAGCATTACCAAAGGTGTTGCCAATGATATGCAATCTCTCGTTCCATTCTGGTTAAACAGAGTCATGGGTGTTGATATTATAGGATCACTGTCATTATTCCCGACACTAGTCGGTCCCATTACTAACTCTAACCGCACGCAAAGCCACGTGGTCGGACTAATAACGTGCCTATAGAGATGGAGCCGAAAAAATCCGATAACAAGCTTATTGAGTATACCCGTTATCAATAAGCTTATATAGGGCTTATCAAGCCTGTTATCGAGCATATAGCGGCCCATGACGTCATGTTTAAACAATCAAGACAATAGGCGGTCAAGAAATAAATGTATAATCATCCATGCTGGCACAAACACGTCGGTCTAAAAGTGTATCGATACATATTAGCCAGTTAATTGATTCTTTAATATTTCATTGGTTAAAAAAAAATTGCCTTCCATCCGTTAGAAAAGTTCTGTATTTGAAGGCCCCCTAGTATAAAAGATACTGGTTCAGTTCAGAATGTATCGTCTCCCGTCTTTCCACAAAATAATAATAATAAAATGCTCGATAGTGGGCTCGATAAGAACCCGGCTCGATAAGCCTGATCGACGAGGTGCTCGTTATCGATACAAATTAACGAGCTCCATCCCTAAAACGACGTGCCGTCAGAATTACGAGCGGATATCCCCTAACGTTAGTGCATGTCGGCCAGTCACTCTCATGGTTCCTTGAGGGTGTTCCAAATTGCCCCCTTAGGGGTATTGTGTAACTTATACGGGTCCATTTGGTTCCATTAGTACACTCTCAGAGTAATGGGGGGTCTTTGAAATTAAAAAAAGGTTTGAGAACCACTGTCTGTGCTACAGTATAATGGAACAGGCTTCATCTGAGAACTGTGATTCCCAGAATTCAGTTGGAAAGTCCCCAGTCCAGCTCTCCAACGTTGAAGCACTGGGCCCTAGTGGTAAGAGGTGGGACTGCAGGCGGACCCCGTAGAGTTATGACTATAGGAAACGTGTAGCATATTATAAAAAAGGGTTTTATATTATGTACCCCGTGGTTTTGATTCTAAAGTCGTGTACTGTATACGCACGACCGTCATTAGCAAAAATTAGTGTTAACTAGAGTGGTGCACGTTGGGCACTGGCCTACTTGGAACGATGCAAGTTGGAAATGCATCTGTTCCCTTTCATATACCCATATATGGAGTTATCAGTCAGGCATGCCCAAATATGGAGTCTATATGCAGATGTCAGAATGATGTCAGAACAGGCCCACTCCATATATGGAGATATAGGGTGTGATCAGGTCACAGAGGGCCCTCCCCGGGCAGCGGCTTTTGTGCTGGTGCTGGACAACCGGCTATCCGACGGACTCGACACCGGGCACTGAACGGTTCTGCTGTTACGTGCATTACAGCCGTACGCACGTACGTACAGACAGAGACAGAGACATGGTGCAGCCATTTATAGATAGATAGATATGTACTGTATGTCTCCTGTAGAAGAATGGTCACCACTACGGAGATTAACCCATTCTGACCTGAGATCAGATTCTAAAAATGTCTATTACATCCTGAAAGTGTCATTATTAAACCATTCTGACCTGAGATCAGATTCTGAAAGTGTCTTCGATTTTTCAAAAATAGCAAAAACCAAAACGCAGTTTATAGTTAAGGGACTACTGTTATATAGTTAACAGTACTACTGTACTGTTTTTTATTAGTTAACCTACTGCTATAGTTAACAGTACTACTGTACTGTTTTTTATTCTCTAGTTTTATTTCGCTATAGCTCTAGTTATAATAATAATTTCTTCTTCTGTTTTCTATACATGAATATAACCACATTATTATAACCATATAAAATGAAATGGGAGTTCAATGCTGCAATTTGTAACGATGGCAAAATATGACTCCTAACGTCGTTGAAGTGGGACTCATAGAATGTCCCTGGGACTCATCTAAAAAGACCATCCCTGCATCCCTGGGACTCATTACATTGAAAACCTATTTACATCACTACATCATGACCTCATGTTTCCCTGGATCACATGATCTTAGGCCAGTGATGTTAAATGTTCCTATAGGTCAGCGACATTACAATGTAGTCATTCATGTCTTTTATCGGCCCAAACCTTTTCATGGAAAGGACCCCCCAAATTGACACTAATTATCCGACGGACCCCCATTAGAGAATATAATTATGCCAAGGTCAGGACCCCCATAAGAGAAGATGTTTACGGCTCTGGCAGTGATTCTCAACCATTTTCATTTGACCGGGAATTACGCCCCCCCCCCCCCCCCATTTCCATCTCTGGAACCCCAATGTATGTATTGTAAAAACTATACATACAAATACAAATGGAGTATTTGGTTCCATTTGTACACTCTGTGAGTTACAGACCCATGAGGGTCCATTTGGTTCCTAAATATCATTTAGCTATGGACTCCCTTCCAGGGACTCCCTTCCAGGGGGTCCCTAGCCTAGGGTCCTTGAGGGAGTGGAACTCCCTATAGGCTAGGGGGTCCCCGGACCCCACTTTGGGAACCACACATGTGTTATCAGACGCTCTTAATCCAGAGCAATTCAGAGTAAACAAGGTAAACATCACAGACATCCAATGCAGAGATACACTAGTGTAGAACTATATCAAAGTAAACTATATCACAGTAAACTATATCACAGTAAACCATATCACAGGCAAACCAAGAACAGAGCATCAGACCAACCTACTATGTAGACCAATGTACTATCGAAATAATAGAAATAATAATAATCTGTACATAATTGAACCTATGGGATACCAGGTAAACAGATGAACCTGACATCCGTCTAAATCATCTAAATTACATTTTAACGCATGCCACGGTCGTTGGTCGTCAAGGCTATGGGTCAACTGCTATACGGGCTGAGGTGGAGCTTTAGTCTTCAGATTACCATGACTGACATTACTGTCAACCAATAGTAAAGGAGTATTCAATGGTCAAATCACTGACATAATGGGTGACATGTTAAAGCAACTGTAGACTGATTTTGTGTGTGTGTGTGTGTGTGTGTATGTGCACGTGCGTGTGTGCGTCCGTGCGTGCGTGTGTTGGCAGTGTAACTGTGCTGAGGTTGTGTTTCTACAAAGCTCAGAGTCTTCATTCAAAAGGACCCAAAACAAAAACAGTGTTGGGTCGTCCAAAAGAATGCCTGCAGTAACCATGGAGACCAGGCTCCGCCAGCTAGAGAATCCTGGGGTAACGGGTGCATCTGTGTGTGTGTGTGTGTGTGTGTGTGTGTGTGTGTGTGTGTGTGCGTGTGTGTGTGTGTGTGTGTGTGTGTGTGCGTGTGTTGTCAACGCTAAAGAAAACCAGGAGATAAATCTGCCCTCTTGCTGAGCTTCTGGACTCGAACCAAC
>NC_137869.1:44123397-44133397 GCF_963924005.1 Protomyctophum bolini
GACGAGAGACCCCCGGACGGTACGGTGGTTCAGGAGGTCTGTCTGTCTGTCTG
This sequence comes from Protomyctophum bolini, assembly GCF_963924005.1. Classification (NCBI taxonomy): domain Eukaryota; kingdom Metazoa; phylum Chordata; class Actinopteri; order Myctophiformes; family Myctophidae; genus Protomyctophum; species Protomyctophum bolini. The sequence continues at coordinate 44,123,451 of NC_137869.1, forward strand.
TCTGTCTGTCTGTCTGTCTGTCTGTCTGTCTGTCTGTCTGTCTGTCTGTCTGTCTGTCTGTCTGTCTGTCCGTCCGCCCAGCTGTCTGTCCAGCTGTTTGGTTCAGTGAGACATGCAGCTAGCTGCCTACTCTGGGTTGCATGCATGCATGCGCGTCCACGTAGCCCAGCAATGGCAGCGTGCTCGACTCGTGAACGTGCACATGCTGCTGCACGTCGCATGGAAGCCCCGAGCACGCGGGAGAGACACGCCCCCGAGAGAGAGAGAGAGAGAGAGAGAGAGAGAGAGAGAGAGAGAGGGGCACAGAGGGAGAGAATGACAGATATCTCTCTGTCTCTGTCTCTGTCTGTCTCTCTCTCTCTCTCTCTCTCTCTCTCTCTCTCTCTCTCTCTCTCTCTCTCTCTCACACACACACACACACACACACACACACACACACACACACACACACACACACACAACCCTAACCCAGTGATCCACTAACCCTGATCCTGATCAATCATTGATCAGGAACAGGAAGTGTCTGTTGATTGGCTGTTGGGTGATCAACTATACTATATAGGACACTATTGTCACAGATCAAACATCATATTGGATTCCTATACAACAACAATGCTCCATGCATGTGTGTGTGTTTGACTTTGAGCAAGGCACTGCAGTGCACCCCAAAGCCCAAACACATTGAGCCCGTTTTGAATGTATAGGCTATAGTGACGTGATGTATGTGTTGTGGGTTTTGTATAGGCTTGTCCTGTTCAACCGGGACAAGTGCATTTAAATTTGACTTGTCTGTTTGGACAAGTGACTCATATGGTTTCACTTTTTCTGTGACGCGCCTGTATAGTGGCCAACGGTATTGTCTGGCGTTCCTATAGTAATCACATTTCCATTGTTGTAAATAGAATGCCTGTGATCTCTCAAACATTTCATGTATTACACAGCCATATACAGATAGATCGGTCCTATATCCGCGCACGGTTATAGCAGACTGAACACGTCAGCATTTTAACTTGTAGCACTGCGCGTGCACTCATCCAGTCATTAATTCCTAAGACTTGGGAGTCAGATATTGTCCTCTATAATGTTTCATCCATTTGAATGTGTGTTAAGAAAAATGTCTGCATTTTTCCCACGAGGCAATAAAGCTGGACTGAAAACATGAAAACTTCCTTTGGGAACAGTCGATGTTTGGGAAGCACACAAACATATAGGGGACACAGTTGACATGCAATTGGTGTTTGGTAGTATAAATTGAGCTATTTTGTGTGCCCCTATACATTTGTGCTTCCTAAAGGAAGTTTTGATATATGTTCAGTCTTGCACTCATTACTGGCCCCTCGCCTGAGAGAATGTGGAGAAAGATGGAGATATTCTACTAAATACAGGTTTTCTGACAGAGCTTTCACATGCATATGAAACTATAATGCTAGGGCTATTAACTTGTAAAGTGAGAATATTAATCTAATAAACATGTATTCAGTTAGTTGATTTAAAATATATTTGTGTGTGCTCGTGCTCTCGAGTCCGGACAAGTGACTTTTGTGCCCGGACAGTGAAAATGCCGGGCAGTGAAAATCACTGCCAGAGTCATAAAAATCTTCTCTTATGGGTGTCCTGTCAAATGGGGGGCTTTTCAAATGGGGGGTCCGCAGGCTAATGAGTATAATTGTGGGGGCCCTTGACATGAAACAGTTTTGGGAACCACTGTTGTACACCACTCGTTACTATTGCTGCGATGGTTGAATACAGTGTTTTCAACACGTTGTAGTCCAGTGGCGTGCCTCCATTACCACATTCACCTGCCATGCATACACTTTGTAGTTCATTGGGACTTCACTTCAGGAACCACCACAACACCTGGCCCTGCACTGCCCTCTCCTGGTCACAGTGCTGCACTACAGCTGACACCAACAGGACAATGCAGTTGTGGCAGCAATTATATCATTATAATGTCAATGTGCATTTAGCATATATGGGGACAACTGGAGGCCCGGAGGCCACATGCGGCCCCCACCTTCACTTATGCACTCAGGTTAATATCAGAATACTGATATATTATTGATTTCAGCTGTTACAATTCCAAACAATGCAAACACGACCCCCTTAAATAGGCTACTTAAGTGAAGTCTATGTAGCTTAGTGACCGACTAATATTCAAATGTTATTGTCCTTTTATGTCCAGTGTATTCTGTATTTAGTTCAGAAAGTTAATATGACTATAACTAAATGCATTTGAAATAAATAAATAAATAATAATAAAACGTTACTTTTCAGGATTCCAATTCAAAAATAGCAACAAAACAAAAAAAATTAAGGATAGCAAAAAATAGATCAAGCTATTTTTGCTACGACATTAGGCTAATATGCAATGTGGCCCTCTGGAGTGAGTGTGATTGTTGCCCACCCCTTTTAGCCTACTTTAGTCTCCATGCATCTATTCTTGTTGCGAATCCTGACCAATAGAGGGCGACAGAGATTGATTCTACAAACAGGTGAAATGTTTCACTGCAGTGAATTATCTCTCTCTCTCTCCCCCCCCCCCCCCCTCTCTCTCTCACACTCACACACACACACACACACACACACAGAACACACACACACACACACACACACACACACACACACACACACACACACACACACACACACACACAGCACATGGTAGTTGTTTCCATGGAAACTCGACAGGCTCCTGATCAATGGCACTGGCTGGACGCCTGCCAGACCATATAGCCCCAGTGCATGATGGGTAGTGTGTGTGTGTGTGTGTGTGTGTGTGTGTGTGTGTGTGGTGTGTGTGTGTGTGTGTGCGCGTGTGCGGAAGGGGGGTGGTTGGCGGTTGGGTCACATGCATGATGCTATATGACTGTAACCCATAGAATCGTTATAAGCGACCGAATCAATTTAATAAAATAGCCTATATAAAACAACATCAATTCAATCGATTATAAATAATCCATTTTGGGGGGGATGTTTTTGTTTCTTTATTTCCGTCCATCTGTCCGTCCATCCTCCTTCCTTCAAAAACTAACAATCACCTTTATTATTTTTACGATTTTTTGGGGGGGCTTTATTGATAGTAGTTTTTGACAGGAAAGTAGGGAGAGAGATGGAGGGGAAGACACGCTGCAGAGGTCGTCGGGATCGGGACTCGAACCCGCGGCAACCCGCACTATACAGCCTTGGTGCCTGGACCGCTGGGCGGTCAGGTGTCTCTAACCGGGATCCTTTAATAAATATAAACCTAAACAGTATTAGTACACAGTGATGTAAGCAACACAGCTGCAGCTAATCACAATAATGATTTTTAGGTCTATGCTTGGCTTGGGACTTTCGTCAGTGCTAAACCCCTCGTCTTTATAAACTTCTGTGCCCTTTTTTTTTTTTTCTTTACTATTTTGAAAAACATTTTTGAATAGTTCAAAATAATCTACAAACTCACAACGTGTCGATGTAAATCGGCTATACTAATTTTAATGTTTTTTCAAAATAGTAGAATAACACTTTCAGGAATAGGGGGTTTAGCATGGACGAAAACAGGGCTTATACTCCTCTAGTCTCCTCTCCTCCAATAATATATATTTATATCGGAAACATTTCACTGTCGTCAGCTTTCTGTGTGTGATGGTGTGGAACACCCCACGCGCGCGCGCGCACACACACGCACGCACGCACGCACGCACGCACGCACGCACGCACGCACGCACGCACGCACGCACGCACACACACACACACACACACACACACACACACACACGCACACACACAGTGCTGTCATTTGACATGGTGCAGAGGCAGGAAGATGAGGACATGAGGGAGAGCAGCAGCGTGCGTGGGTGCGTGCGTGCGTGCGTGCGTGCGTGCGTCTAGTGGTACTCACCACCACTACCGAAATCGTTCCAGTTAATCATGATAATGTATTCAATTTGTATGAAAGCCTCCGTACATTAACATTACTATGATACAGTATGTACAATGCTGTGGTACAATATGTACAGTTACATATCAACTACGTGTTCTGAACATATCCATCCATTCAAATTCACCCGCTTATCCGTAGTCGGGCTGCGGGGGGCAACAGCTCCACCAGAGAGCTCCAGACATTCCTCTCCCTAGAGCAACGTTCTAGTGACTTCCTCCTGGGGGATCCCGAGGCGTTCCAAGGCCAGTGACTCCATCTGCGCCTTGGTCTGCCCCCCGGGGGTCTCCTCCCAGTGGGACGTGCCTCGAGGACCTCCCTATACTAGGGAGATGCCCGAGAGGCTTCTTAACCAGATGCCAAAACCACCTAAGCTGGCTCCTTTCCAGGAGAAGAAGCACCTACTCTACTCTAGGGCTGTATTTTGCGTGTCTTAAGTACCAGGTCTTATTCCCTAACTTGAGTAAACTAAAGACCTGGAGGCGTGATCAATGCCATTTGGCTATTCTGAGTGGCCAAAGAGCATTGACCACGCCTTCAGGTCTTTAGTTTACTCAAGTTAGGGAATAAGACCTGGTACTTAAGACACGCAAAATACAGCCTTAGGGCTAGATTTTGAAGGTGCGTTTTACCTATTACAGTAATATGAGCTGGGGGCGTGAGGTATGTCATATTGCAATTTTAAGCATGTTAAGAAGCGCTTTCGACACCCCGTGGAGTGCGCAAAACGGCCTTGAATTAGTCATGGGAGTGTTTAAGGCGTGTTTGAGAGTTACCCAATCAACATGTCCGTACTATTTTCTTTACCAGTCAGCTGATGTCACATACGGAATGCGCACTTTGGGGATCGTTATTATTACATTTCTTCAGGCTGGCACCATAGAAGACATGACATATGACTTTGTCACATTTGGGTTAATTATTCCTATTGCACTGCATGCTGTCACCTTTATGCCTCAAAATAAGTTGTTTCTATTGAGAAACACCAGTAAAATTATATTTTAATTTAAATTATAATTATATTATATTTGAAATGAGTAATGAGTTGAATGCCTGGTGTATGCCCGTGATGCGGTATGGTCTTCGCTCGTAGCATTTTATTGAAGAAGACTTGGATCGAGTGTGATACAGCGTATGAAAGCAAACCTCTCAAGGATTATGGAGATGTTTTTATTTATTTTTAAGGTTGAGAAATTAAATAATTATGGTCGTTTCTAATCTCAACCTTTCAAAAAGAATGGATGCGTCTTTTGCTGCGCTGTTGCCATGTCTCATAGAAACAAGTAAATAGGTCTATAAAAATAATCCCAAAATAAGCGCATATAACAAGGGTCTGTAACCTATTTTAAATGAAGTGCCATGTTTTTATTTTCTAGATAGTGAGTCTGCTATATCCAGATTAATTTTAATGACACCACATTAAAATAAAAAACATATTTTGATTGTCCACAAATATAAAGTCCTTCCATCTTTTTAAATATTTTCTTGCACATTGTTATAATGATCATTATATATCCGCCTGCAGTCAGAGTTCATAGTTTTAATGAATGAATGTGATTCATTGTGAGCTGCATGGTAGATCTGCTATTTTCAAAAGTAAAATTTTAATTACATTTTTGTATTAGCCGTCCTTAGTTGGGCAAATGCATTCATCTGGGGATCCTTGACATGGGAATGTGCTGTGTGAGGATCACTGGTTTAAACAACATTAGGAGAAACCTTTAGAAACAAGAAAAGCAACCACAACTACCAATATTTACAAGCAACTTTACAGAAAAAGAAGCCGCTTATAATAAACAGACTTGGCAACACTCCAGCAGCGTCCCAGAGCCGCTCAAGTGTAAAATCAAACAGTGCTTTAAATTCTTTTTGCGTTTATGAAGTGCCTAGACCCACGTCTAATCGTTATGCGCAGGTCAAGGGGCTTAATAGCAAATTGCGCAAAGCGAAAATAATTAACATATGGACACTCCCACAATGCTAAAATATTCAGCAACGTCGTATTCCATATATGTGTGCGTTCAACACGGGACGATAAGGCTTTCATAATACGATTGTGCGCAGAGCGAGGCCAATTTATGTATTACCACATGGTAAAACGCACCTTCAAAATCCAGCCCCATGTCTCTCTCTCGTGTGACTGAACTTCTTCTCACACTATCACACTAAGGAGATGCCAGCCACTCGTAGAAGAAAACTAATTTTAACCACTTGACCTTAGTCATGACCCACACTACTCACACCACAGGTGAGAGTTGGAACGAAGATTGCTCGGTAGACGGAGAGCTTTGCCTTCTGGCTCAACTCTCTTTTCGTCACAACAGAGCGGTATACAGCCCCCTCCGATTCACCGGCTGATCTCCTTCTCTGTCCTCCCCTCACTCGTGAACGAGACCCCGAGATACTTAAAGGAGAATTCCATACTAGAAGGCTTTCTTACCTTTCTTTGTAGTGGTTACGTCCCCATCAAAGAGATCCAGGTGTTATTTTGTGCAAAAGCTCCTTATTGGCTATTTCCCCTACCATAAGAAGCCCTAAATGAATTGCATTTAATTGAATGGGATGTATGGGGTGTTGTGCTAATTTGCTTATTTCCATCGAAATAAGTAGTAAAGTGTGCCGCTTGGGTTATTATTTACATTATGAAGAGAGGATATATACAAAAACAATATAATTTTGAGCGATGGAAATAAACGAATTAGCACAACACCCCATACATCCCATTCAATTCAATGCAATTCATTTAGGGCTTATGGTAGGGGAAATAGCCAATAAGGAGCTTTTGCACAAAATAACACCTGGACCTCTTTGATGGGGACGCAACAACTACAAAGAAAGGTAAGAAAGCCTTTTAGTATGGAATTCTCCTTTAAACCCCTTCACCTGAACATAGATTCTGAACACAGACAGACAGACAGACGGATTGATTACATTGACATTTTTGTATTTACATGGGCATTTCCCAGAGTAACATTTGTCAGGATTCCTTGTTCCTTGTAGGGGTCAAAAAAGGCTATTATTACCTTGCACGTCTGGCTACATTTGGTAATGTGAAATAAGGCTGTCAAAAAAGGCTAAGTTATTTTTGTGTTTTATTCAGCACAGCACAGCACAAAAGACCATTGATATTAAATATTGATGATGATAGCTACATAACATTGTCACTTTGTTATAGTCCACATTATGTCAGTCGAGAAGATGTATAGTTGGCCCTTGGGTGTTTTAAAATATCTTCTAATATGGCCCCCTTTGAAAAAAAAAAAGCTTGGACACACCTGAATTAGGAGGTGCTATAGGGCTGTATTTTGCGTGTCTTAAGTACCAGGTCTTATTCCCTAACTTGAGTAAACTAAAGACCTGGTGCTCTTTGGCCACTCAGAATAACCAAATGGCATTGATCACGCCTCCAGGTCTTTAGTTTACTCAAGTTAGGGAATAAGACCTGGTACTTAAGACACGCAAAATACAGCCCTATAGTCTCATGAGCCAACCTGGCTCCAGGAGGTACAAACACCTCTGTAACCCCTCTCTCTCTCTCTCTCTCTGGTGACCATGCATGAACACAAGCTGTCTCAAGGAAATAATTAAAACCTCTAACACACATTAAAGCGCTGCCCAGTACAACCACAGTCTTATACTGTTGGCCCACTCAGATTTTTCCTGTCCGTCCGGGGAATCGAACCGGCAACCTTTCAGCAACAAGGGCACTCCTCTAACCCTTGCCACCGCTGCGCCTAATTATAGGTGAAAGTATCCATACTGTAAAAGTTCAGAATTCTACAGTTTCTTGAGTAAAAAGGGAGGCGAGTCATTAAAAAAATAGCGGTGACAACACAACAAAATGTGTGCAGGAGAGGAATCAATAGGCACATACCGAGTGCATTGAGGTATAAACAAAAAATGAAAATAAAAATGTAATAAAAAAAGTTCCGTGCTGTCTGAACTTATACTTTGTGTTGAAAAACCGAAACAAGTGACTGTTCATTCCTTTGCCTTTTAGTGTGCAATCCACACATCCACGCCCACTCGTTCAGAATACGGTTAAGGATGATGATTCATCTGAACATAACAGTGTGGGCGTGGTTATATAACAAGTTACAATTTAGGCAAAGCAGACGCTCTTTATGCAGAGCGAGGTATAAACACATAGGCTACATCAGTGGTTCCCAAACTTTTTTATGTCAAGGACCCCTAAATCGACATTTATTATTTGAAAATATATGCCAGGGACGCCATAAGAGAAGATTTCTATTACGGTTCTAGCAGAGATTCTCAAAGATTTTCATTTCAAGCACCCCCAGTTTGACGTATAATTAAAAAAGTCAACCAAAGAACAAGATTCCTCTACAGGATCCTCACTGGTCAACAAAAACACCTTGAAGACCTTAACAGGAGCCCTCATACAAGGTTTCTTTTAAAACTAGGCTCCAGACTTCCCAAAACAAACTGGTCAGGCTCCTACTTGGCCTCACCCCCTGAACCCACCTCACCCCTGCCCACTTTGACAGGCTGGAATGGCTTAGGGTCGACGACAGAGTACAGCATCTTGCACCGGGTCTGGTCCACAAGATTCGATACACCACCAAGATAGTAAGATACCCATGTACCTGTCTAGATACTTCCTTAATGTTAACAAAGTCCACACCCACAACGAACCACAAACAAGGGACTACATTATTTTCGCTCCTATGCCACCAAAATGTGGAACGCCCTACCAACAGTCATTAAGACATGCAAATCCCTTGACTCCTTCAAAACCACTCTCAAAGGGCACCTACGGACGGCTGCAATTCGAAACTGACCCCCGTAAAATCTGATTCCCCCCCACCGCCCACCCCTTTTCCCCTCACTGTATATGTTTCTTTTCCCTTTTTACCTCCTTTATGATGAATTCCTGTTCTGTTCTTTGACTATAGAAGTATCTATTTGTACGTCTCTAAATGTTTTGATGAATTGAACAAGGTGGACCCTCTTGTAAACAAGTGTAATGCTTAATTGGGTCGTCCACTCACAGTTAACAGTCTTTGTATTGAGTTTGTGCTTGAAATGTAGCCTACTGTAATTCTGCAAACTGTTAATAAATATTTCAATCAATCAATGCATTAGGTATATTAAACGGACCCCCATTTAATGGCATTTTTGTCTCTGGGACCCCAATTTATATAGTAAAATCAATGTTCATTTAACTATGAGAGTGTACAAGTGTACTCAGAGCGTGTACAAATGGAACCGTCCATTTGGTTCCAAACTATCATTTTGACAATTTGTGTCAAGAAATACAGACTAGACTAAAATGTTAGGGAGGGACTTCAGTGGACAAGAGATCGAGTAGAACCAAAAGACAAGGGATTTTACACTTGGTTGCATGCTGAAAATGGCAGGCCTATAAAAGCACACGACGCGTCGCATGATCACATCTGATACGTGACCTTTGTGGGATTTCGCCTGCCAGCTAGCGGGCCGTCAGAGCGCCACCCCCAACGAGAGTCAGTGGAGCGTCGGAGGCGGAGGAGACAGCGATCCGCCCTCGGTCACGTGATCGACCACAGGTTATTGTCAGGGGAACTTTTCAGCACAGTGTGAAATAAAGTCAAGAAGAGAGATCAAGGTCTGGTCTGAAGATGTTCAATTTATTATAAAGTCATTAAAACGTGCACGAGTGATGAGATCACGACCTCTCTTAAGGAGAGATCAGGGAAACATGAGGAAAGATGGACTTTCATTGCATATATAAAGACATGAAATCAGCAAAGGGGGTGTTGGCCTGACATGGCAAGTTCTGAGATACTGGGCAGCAACTAGTTGAAACCATAGAGTTATTATACAATAGAGAAGACACCCAGAGGAAATCCTGAAGCGCAATGGACATAGTGGCCGAAGAAGGTATTGCAGTTTGGTAAGGTTTGGTCCTCAAACACATGAACGCGCACTAGGCTCCGTCCACTCCGCCGGTCGTCGCGCGTTCATGTGTTTGAGGACAATCCATCCAGAATGCACACTGTTCCTAAACCGGAAGGAGGAGTGGATT